>NC_052504.1:14084607-14215899 GCF_014356525.2 Nilaparvata lugens
ACATGGGCAGCCATGACAGAGAGAATCAAGAAGCGGCGGGAAATTTGAATGGCCCTATTAAACGGTGTACACACGTACGTTTGCCTCGGGTGAGCATACGTGTATGGGCTTGCAGCACGTCTGGACACTGTTCGCTGAGGCATGTGGGCGAACCGGAACCCTGTCGGTATTTTGGCGTGCTCAAAGGCACCTCGGGCGAGCATTGAATGTACGTGTGGACGCGATTTTGCCATACGGGTGAGGCAAAACGTAAACATTGAAGGCGTCATAACCTAATTCCAATGAATTAGGTTGATGAATGACAAATCAAATTGTGATCCAATAACTAATTGTAAATTGTAGGATTTTTGTAATTTTGTAGGATATGTGGATTGTCAAATATTTGAATAGAAACATGCATAGAGTATATAATTTGTATCATGATTAACAAATTAGAGCTGCATAATTTAAGTGAAAAAAGCTTCTCTACAGGGTTCCTACAGAAAGTATAGCTCAAATATTATTTTACTGTGGCTATCAATCATCTTGTGTTTGCTTCATGTTATCAATCAGAGTTGTTGATTAAAATTTTAATCTTCAATATGATATTATACGTTTTAGATAGCTAGGCTATCTATAGAGAGATTTATTCAAACTTTGAACTATAGTATTGCCTTAAAGGTAAATCTTGAAGCTAATCTTTTGGAGAATCTTGTTTTGTCATGTGTATGAGCAGAGTTAGTTTAAAATAGGCAGCAATTTAGTATTTGATTCAATTTATGGCTAATTTCCTTAAAGAAGACTGTCAATTTTGTGAGACAGTGTTAAGTGCTTTGATTAGGTCATCAAAACTTCTGGAATTATTGTAGAAATTTTTTTTTGAGATTCAGAATAGATATTGGAAACCAACAAATGAATTGCCTAATTGTAATAACTATCTTCAATGATGGAATGACGCCATTGTTGTCATGTAGAAAATCTACATCTACCATGTCTTCGTGTCGTCTGCAAATCAGATAGCTTTTTGAATGCCGAGGCATACGTGGATCGCGTCCACAAGGACGTACAGTGAATGTTGAGGCATATGTACATACGATGTTCGCGCGAATCTGTACGGACGTGTGTACAAGTGCTCATACACACTAGGTAATATAATGGAAACTTGCATGAAACGGTGTACAAACGTACGTTTGCCTCGTGTGAGTGAATGCCGAGGCATGTGTACATACGTTTGTTCGGGCGAATCTGTACGGACGTGTGTACAAGGCTTAGAAGACAAGGTGCAAATCAGTTATATTTAATAAATACTACATGGAATTTTTATTGAGCATTTCAAATATATGTATTACAGTTGTTATGCATCCATAAAATTAATTGTTTGAATTGCTTTACTTGAAGCCTTGGTGAAATTAATGTAGCCCAAGTTACAGTGTTAATACTGCTTAGCCGTACAAGTGCTCTAAGTTGAAATGCCATACCGTAACTGCAAAATTATGATTTTAGAAATTGGATTATCTTTTATGCTATTTTGAGTAGAGAATTCAAAAAAACTAGTTTATGAAGACGTTTCTTTGATACCAGCTTACTGTACTTATTTACATTATCTCTAAGTTCAAAACAAGAGGGGAAAGTATGATAGTCAAAAAAATAACAAACTAAGGCCGGTATTAGACGGTAATATTTCTGTCATATGCAGATCATATGAAATAAGTTGTACAAAATCATATTTTTTCATATCAAAGAACTATTACCGGCCTAACATCAAACAAAACCGGCCTAACATGATCATAATAGCACAGAGGAAAGAAGCACTATGTATGCTTATTCTGTGATTATAGCTCTATGTTAGTTCTAGATTAGTTCTATGATATGAAAAAATATGATTTCGTACAACTTATTTCATATGATCTGCATATGACAGAAATATTACCGTCCAATACCGGCCTTAGTTTGTTATTTTTTTGACTATCATATTTTGCCTTCTTGTTATGAACTTAGAGTTATGTGGATAAGTACAGTAGGCTGATATCAAAGAAACGTCTTCATAAACTACTTTTTTGATTTCCTTACTCAAAATAACATAAAAATAATCAAATCTCTAAAATAATAATTTTGCAGTTACAGTATGGCATTTCAACTTAGTAGAGCACTTGTATGGCTAAGCAGCATTAACACTGTAACTTAGGCTACATTAATTTCACCAAGGCTTCAAGTAAAGCATTTCAAACAGTTAATTTTATGGATGCAAAACAACAGTAATACATATATTTAAAATGCTCGATAAAAATGCAATGTAGTATTTATTAAATTTAACTGATTTGCGCCTTGCATTTTATGCAAGTTTCCATTATATCAATAGGGCCATTCAACTTTTCCGCCACTTCTTACCTCTCTCTGTCATGGAAGCCCATGTTCAATTCGTAACAGGAATAGCGGCCACTCAGCCACTCTATAGTTTACTATATTTTAGCTCGTTGCTGCAGACGCTTGGCAAACTGAGCTCAAAAGTAGACGATGGGCCACGCCCACCAGTGGTATGAGATTACTATAGTGAGGTCCACGTTATAATGGCAGTGAAGGATTGACAATACTGTTGTCCTTTTCTATCATACAACAAAACAGATACCATATGAGAAACACAAATTAAAATACTTGAAATGACATTTAAAAAGTTGATAACTAACCATCAATGCTTCAGTTAGCCTACACATATAGGTTAGACCTACTCATACCGGTAAAAATAATATGGAAAGGTTATTTCAGAATTATTTCCATTTAATTTTTTTATTTTTAATAGGATTTCTATTTTTCTATTATTTTTTAAAGAAATTTTGGAATAGAATACCTACCAAATAACTTAATTTCTGTTGTTTTGAAATTCAGATTGGTGTATCACAGCTTTTTAAATTAGCTGCCATTTCATGTTTGTATAAAAATTAAATCTGATCTCAGTTATAGAAGCAAATTTTTGAATCAAATTATAAAAAATATATATTCTTGATTAATTTGACATCAGATTGATTATCTTATCAAGGTAATGATAATTATTATTAGATCAAATTTAATGGGATGAATTGAGTAACAGCTGTGTACACTCAGTGGCAAAATGGAGAGACTTGGCAACGTTTTTCTCCTATCTTTCTTCACTGCCATTATAAAGTGGACTTCACTATAGGCACAGAATAGGTATATTTGTATACTGTGCTATAGGGATATCCAAAGACCTTAAAGATGCTTCTTTAACGTCTTTGGGGATATCTTCTCTAACTTAATGCTATTTCCTCATTTTTCATTCAATCAATTACGCTGGATGAAACCCTTACAAGTTTAAGTTAGACATTAGCGATTAGTAACAATTCATGAATATTAACATTAACCACTTTAGTCATACAGAAATGAAACAGAAATTTTGGAATAGAATACCTACCAAATAAATCAATTTCTGTTGTTTTGAAATTCAGATTGTTGTATCACAGCTTTTTAAATTAGCTGCCATTTCAAGTTTGTATAAAAATAAAAATCTGATCTCAGTTATGAAAACAAATGATTTTTGAATCAAATTATGAAAAAATAAATTTTCTTGATTAATTTGACATTAAATTGATTATTTTATCAAGGAAATGATAATTATTATTAGATCAAATTTAATGGGATGAATTGAGAAACAGCTGTGTGCACTCAGTGGCAAAATGGAGAGACTTGGCAACGTTTTTCTCCTATCTTTCTTTACTGCCATTATAACGTGGACCTCACTATAGGGATATCTTCTTCAACTATATCTATTTCCTCATTTTTAATTCAATCAATTACGATGGATGAAACCCTTACAAGTCTAAGTTAGACATTAGCGATTAGTAACAATTCATGAATATTATGAATATTAACATTAATCACTTTAGGCATACAGAAAGGGAACAGAAGGATAAATTCAACTGAAATAAGACCGTATTTTGAACGGATAACGCTCGGAGTGAACCTTTTCCAATGCTATTTTTTTCTGAATACATGGGCGGTCTGGCCAGGTCAGCTGGTCGGGGATCCCCGAGGGCCCTGAGGCCAAGGGGACCACGAGGGGGGCCCCCAAAATGTAAGGCCTGCTTTTGAAAATTCACTTGGACTTAAAATGTTTTTTGCAGTAACAATAATCCAGGCAATGAATGCCCAAATAAAGGTATGGAGGGAAAAGTTTACAACACAATTTTCAACTCCACAGCTCTTTTAAGGATAGCAAGCAGAGGATTGATATATCAAAAGTCCTCACCCCTACCACCTGTGCTAAAGGGGTGGGGGTGGGTTGAAAGTACCATATTTTATTTTTCGCATATATCATGGAAACTATGCATCTTATGAACATTTGTATTCTGTGTAAAATTGAAGTTTACAAAATTACCAACAAGAATGTGCTAATTTCGAGATTGTAGAGCATTTAATTATCTTTCATTTCATGTATAATTCGACCATTTCACGCATTCCCATACGACTGTTGCAGCGGTTTTAGTTTTGAGTGTCTTTGTTTGGTAAGGTGTTTAGTAACACCCTCCGGAACTAAACCGGAGACGTTCCAATAGGTACTCAATATGATCGTTCATACTGAAGCACACTGCCAATTTATGACGACAGAATAATGTGATATTCGAGAAAAGTCACTTGTTGCAAATCTTGAGATTTGACACTCAAAACTAAAACTGCTGCAACAATCGTATGGGAATGCGTGAAATAGTCAAATTATACATGAAATTAAAGATAATTTAATGCTCTACAATCTCGTGATTAGCACATTCTTGTTTCATTAATTGTTGAAAAGTTATAATGCTTGAAAGAGTGAAAAATGTAAAAAAACGGCTTTTTCGAAAATTCATCACTTTAGAACATAAATATCTCAAAAAGTATAAGATTTATCGAAAACCTCCACCAAACAAAACTTTTAGGAAATTTATTAAGCTTCATTTTTATGTAGTTGATTATGTCAATAGAACACACTGTTTCCAAGATATAGGTAAGCATGTAAGTAATAAGTAGAAAATGCAACTTTCAAACCGCCCTCATCCCTTCAGCACATGATGTAGGGGTTGGGATTTTTATATGCTTACATCCAAACTAGTGTCAACAAAGTTGCAAAGTCGAAAATTGTGTTCCAAACATTCCCTCCAAATTTCATTGTCAACTGATCTATTGTTGCTGAACAGAAAATTTCACTCTCAACACTAAAACTGCTGCAACAGTCGTAGGGAAATGCGTAAAATAGTGAAAATATACATCAAATTGAAGATAATTTGATTCTCTATCAGCTTATAATCAGAAATAAATTGTTTTATTAATCGTTCAAAAATTATAAGGCCGAAATTATGAAAAAAATGGAGACAGAAGTGTTTTTTCAAAAAATGTCTCACCTTCAACAGCGGATATCTCAGAATCTATGAGAGATATGGAAAAATGTAAAGGACAAAACTTGTTTGTAATTTTGTAAACTTCAAGTTTGCACAGAATACAAATGTTTATAAGATGCATAGTTTCCGAGATATATGGGAAAAATGAAAAAATTGTACTTTCAAACCACCCCCACCCCTTTAGCAAAGGGGTTATGGGTGAGGACTTTTGATATGTCAATCCTCTGCTTGCTATCCTTAAAAGAGCTGTGGAGTTGAAAATTGTGTTCCAAACTTTTCCCTCTATAATATTTCGTTGACTGGACTACAAGGTAACAAAAAGATATTCAATTCTGAGCAACCAAAGCAAAGCCTTTTGTGCGCGCATAAACCATGAAAAGTGTAACCGAATCTCATTACCAAACAATACATTATCATATTTTCATCTTATGAATTGTGCCTTGGTTAGTATTGAAGAACGATTTGTTCCGAACCAAGATATTTTGGAAGACTGTTCCTAGCTTACTCCGAAAAAAGTTTAAAGAAATGAAAACACTTGACAGTTTTCCTGCAGACGTACTTTGCGCTATCCCTAAACTGGCCAAAGTAGAAATAAATTAAAAGTTAAGTTAATAAGTTAACTTTGGTTGAGTTTTTAAAGGGAGCTAACACCAAGGATAAAGATGACATTCCAAAAAAAGCTAGAAGAATCAGATCTTACATTAGACTCTGAGTCAGAGGAAGCTTCTCCTGACGAAGCTTAAAATTGTGAAGATGGCAAAATTGCGAGCAGTGCATGTTACCTTGTACCGGTATGTGGCCTACAAATTTATATTGACAATTTCATGCACACAAGTTACATGCGCGCGAGTTTTTTTCTAAGCTGAAAACGCATTTGAGAGTGAAGCACAGACAGGACCTGGCTTCAACAATTAATGACCGTTAAGAGGGATTTATTTCACAATGTTGTCAAAGACCATATTTTTGACGAGCTCGCCAAATCTAGCCAAGAAATGTCTAAAGCACTTTTAGTGTAATTTTTCCGTTCTGTGTAATCTAACAGTCATTGACATCAATGAAAATTTGATAATTATGTTCAAATGAGTTCAATTTTTATCCATTTTTGGCTATATTTAGAATTTTCATGTTGTATTCCAAACACGTTTAATAATTTTAATTGTAACTTACTAATAACTATACATTAAAAATTTTGTTTCTATTATCAAACCTAGTTCAATTTTAGTTACTCCCAATTGCAATTTGAAAAAAGTATTTTCTCATAAAAATAACTAAATTTTTTGAAAATAAGCTACCAAATACCACTCATTTTTAGACATATTATAGGCCTATACTCCAAAACGGTGTAAAAATCAGTTATTAGGCATCAATTTATATAAAATTTTCTGGGGATGGGCACCCGGGACCCCACCTCCTCTTGCTGGGGTTTATTCCAGACCCCCCAGACTCGTCAGTGGGGGCCCCACAATCAGCCATAGCCGAGGGCCCCCAGCTGAGCCAGACCGCCCCTGTCTGAATATGTAGAATTGAACATTGATTTCAAGTCAAACTTGAACTTTAATAAATATATTTTAAATTTGACTAAGAAGGGCTTGAAACTGCAATCATCAATAGATAATTATTTGAGCTTGAAAAAGAATAGCTTATAGCCAATGCTAATCAAATAATGCCATTATAACGTGGACCGCGCTATTGGCTATACTTATCTCTTATTTGTTACCGTATCTCTCTTGTTTCAATGAATGAAAGGGTGAAAAAACATTGAAAAGTAGTCGAGAGATTATCACTATTAACCTTAGATTGATATAAATTAAAGAGTCATGATTTCGAATGCAAACAAAAACCTAATAACATGGTATGAAATATGTCATTTCCCCTTCATTATATTTAATTGAATTCTATGTTATTAAGTTATATCTACGTTATATCTTAACGAATAATATTAGCATCATTCAAGACTGTAAGGCTGGATCTCCACATATCATATCAGTATCAGTGTACGTGTCCTAGTATTCCTATAAGTTCTAATGGGACCATTCCCACCCAGCCCGGCCGGACGAGTATGAATAGTTGCATTAGAAATCAAGGGAATTTTTCAAGTAGCTAATTTACCTCTGTTCTAAATCAAACCGATTTTTTATAGTTGAAGTTACTTATGAACATCATTCACTGTGTAACAATCAGTTAGTATCATAAAATATAAAAGTAAACAATAGTTCAACTTTGTTTTAGAGTGATTTGTAATCTAGTGAAAGTATAATAACATAGATCACAACATACATTTCGAATGTTTTAATTTTAAATTGGTAGAGTAGCACATTTGGACGAAAGCCTTTTATGCTTTTCATAAAGTGCTATTGTACAAAATTAAATGATTATAAAGGGGATGATACATTAGTTTTTTTGTTCTTGCTTCTTGTTGAGCTGTAACTGACATATTATTTATTTTATTTTTATTGAGAATGATGCCTACATGAGTTTTTTGCTTGTGCGTGGTTAATGGGAAGTGCGAGGGTGATTTGATGAGATGATCAAACGTCCATGACTATTTGATGGGATTCGAACCAGCTACCAGGTAGCACTAACGCCTTAGTCGACTCAGCTATCCTGGCCGGCAATATTTTATATTCATTATATTGCAATATATTATATTTTGACTATGCTGAAAAGTTACTAAGTTTTTATATGAACGTTATATTTTTTATGTTTTTAAGACTTACTGTTGTATAGCCTGTCTCATTTAATTAATTCAATTGATTTGTAATGAGTATATTGAAAAGAGTTTAATATTTTAAAAGGTATTGGATGGAACGCGGGGACTTTGCTCAAACTCTGCTACATGAATCTGCTGAAGGGAGCTCCACGCGCAATCGCAAAGGACTGGATCAAAGAGACTCAGATCATGCTGGAAACACTGCAGGCCGCCAACGTGTTACACATGCTTCGGCATCCGGTCTAGTCTATTCATGAGTTCCTTCTGTCAAACTTAAATTTAGGCAGTTTATTTATCAATTCTTCTGTAAATAATTACAAAGTCACAGTCTATTTGATCTTCTCATGCATTCAAACTTTCGGACTTGATCAAATTTCTCCACAAAACTATTTTATTAGGAACCAGTAAATTATTGTGCATTCCGTCATAGAAACCACAACTTGTTGATTTTTTGTTGGCAATAAAGTATTACTAACATTCAAAATTTTAGCTTTGTTTAGATTATTGTGATTCAAACTTCACGGACTTCGATGCTTTGAGCAACTTGGTGGAAAGGGAAGTCGGTCATTACTAATGAATGGCAATTTCAAGATATAAGTGAGGTCCACGTTGTAATCGCAGCGGAGAAAGATGGGAGAACAACGTTGCCGATCCTCTGTCTCGTCAATGCCCTCTATAGACGGTAGCTGATATAGGTTTATTAACTGTTCATTCACATTTAAAATAATAAATTATATTTTTCAATAATTTCATAATGAATTTTCATATAATTAAGATAGAATATTTTGTTAATTAATTATCAATTCTACATTGTTGAAAGACGATCTGGCAACAGAGCAAAACGAGAAAGAGGTAGCGCTATCCTCTTTCTTGAATGATAGATATCAAGGATAGCAATACCATTGCTAATTTAACACTGCCATTATAACGTGGACCTCACTATAATCGCCTATTTTACGAGTCGCATTTCTAAGAATTGTTAAATTCGTATTCCACGAAATTATCAAGATTCGATAGCAAGTCGGTTTTAATAAATTGTAATTGATACCTCCCTCGCGTTCGCTACCTTTCAGCCTGCCGCTCTGCTCTGCTCCCCACGCCACGCATCAACCAAATGAGTGGTTGACCCACTCGCCACCAGGGTGCGCCTCAGTCGCCGCCACCCGTTCCTGCGTTTCTATTGGCCGAGCACCGCCGGCCAATAACAGCGCAGGTGAACTCGGGGACTGTGAATAAAAGGGGGCTACTCAGCTACCCTCGATAGCACTTGCTCACTAGCAGCCTTCCACTGAAGAGCCAGAAGAGACCACCAGCCGAGACCACTACCAGAGACCACTACCAGCCGAGACCACTACCGAGACCAGGAGCAGAGCAGCGAGCAGGCCAATGAGGGAACCACGGCGAGACTAACCGCAACCTGAGGTGTCTTCCTTGTCTACTACCCAGCCGATGCCTAGGAGGAACCGAGCCGGCCGCCGAATCCAGAAGAGGAGGGCCCTACGTCGGCTTCGCCAGGTGGAGGAGAGGCTGAGGCTGTACACCGCCGCGCCAGCTGCGCCCCAAGACTTAGCGCCCCAGCCTAACAACTGGCGCGCGGTTCTGGATGCGCGGGTTGGGTGCCGAACCGACATCGGAGTGTGTGCAGCGGAAGCCTACGACCCTGCCTGCCCGGGGTTTGACCGAAGGCCCCTTCTAAACGAGGAAGTGGTCGAGGAGGTCCTCCCGGCGGAGATTCGGCACGACCTCTGGCTAGTAGATCACCCGGTCAGCCCTCTCCGTAGCCCGGGTAAACCAGAGTGGAGACTGCGAACCATTGACTTGAGCCCCTGCCGGCCTGCTCTCGCACCAGACGGACCTGCCCGGGACCCTCGCGCGGCGTGGTATCGCGCCAGTCGACGACTACTAAACATCTAGCCTGCCTTGGTCCCTTTTAGGGCCACCAGCAACAATCTTGGTCCCTTTTCAGGGCCACCAGCAACAAACTTGGCCCTTTTCAGGGCCACCAAAAGCCATTTTTTCAGACAGTGGTAACAAACCCCTCGCTCGACCCGACTGACTAGCCCAATTGATGAACGAGCCACACCTTCCGCCATATCAATTATTGGCGCCTGCCAACGTGGGGCCACTCACTGTATGGAGATACAGTAACCCGTTACCACTGTCAAAACTTTTTTTTCAAACAAAATGTCAACCTAAATTTTCAACTAAATGTATGTCTTAAATTTTTCATCTAAATGTATGTCTTGAATTTTTCACACAAAAAATTCAAACTTATTTTCTTTCAACAAAATGTGTCTCTGAATCTTTCAATTCAGAATACCTGTCTGGGAACAGGCAATTTCCCAGTGGCGCCCATAACACCTGAACATGGTAGCGACTAGAACCGGAGCCGGAGACAGTGGAGATACGACCACCGAAGATTCGATGCAGTCAACCAGCCAGCACACCGAGTCTACATTCGCCGGCTGGCCTGCACAGACCACCGGTCAAACCGACAGCAGCACGACGCAGCCGCCCGCTTCCACCAGCGAAACCGGGGCAACGCAGCCACCCGCCTTCACCAGCGAGCCCGCTCGACCAACCACCCTGCAACCCAGCGCGCTGACCGTCAACCTGCCTGCTCCACCGTCAACCTCTAGTCACGCCACTACCGCAACCAGCAACATGGCCAACTTACCGGCTCCAGCCGTCAGCTACACCGGCAACCTCAGCCAGCTGACCAGCATAGCGACCCTGCTACCGTTCTTCCGCGGCAAGCTCCATGAAGACCCCATCACCTTCATGCGACAGTGCACCGAGCTGCTACAGGGTCACCACATTCCCAGCTATACCTGGGTCATGCTTCTAAAAGCGCAACTACAAGACGACGCCGCCGCCTGGTGGAGAGACTACGGAGAATTCGTCACCACCTGGGAACAGTTCCGTGACCGACTTCAGGCCCGTTTCTCGGGAGCCCATAAAATCGCAGCCGCTCACACGGAATTTTATGGCACCACCCACAAACCGAACCAGCCAGTGGAGCGATTCATCCGTCAGAAGCTCCAACTACAGCAGCGCTTAGGAACCAACCTGGCTGAAGACGAGGTGATCGCCCTGCTCATCGGTCAGCTGAGTTCCGAGCTTCGCACCCTAGTTCGAGCTGCTCGTCCCACGAACTATGAAGAGCTGATCATGATCGCCAACGACCTGGAAACCGACCTCAACAGTCGACCAAAATATAAGCCGCCTCAACCTACGGCACCCGCAGGGCCACCCCATCGAGAGCCGCCGCCGAGGTTCAACTACAACCAGCTTCCTCAGTGTCATTACTGCCCGGCCAAGCATTTTCATCGCGACTGCCCAGAACTCGCGAAGAAACGGCAGGGAAACGGCGATACTGGAGAGACTCGGACTCCACCCCTCCAGCACGGAAAGTAGGAGTCCACTACACTAACGATGAGGTGCAAGACCCGCAGCGCCAGCCTCGCAGGTCACCACCCCAACTACAAGCGATAACCGTCACCGAACCGGCCAGCCAGTCATTCCTTGGTCACGCCACCGTGGATCCTGCCAGCGTCACCAAGCCTCCTTCCAACGTCACCGAAGACCCCTCGCTCTTCTCGGCTGACGGAGACTCTCCACGGTACCTAGCAGCCGCACCTCCACGGGCTATCAAGAATGACCCAGTACCAGTCGTCACCCGGGTCACCGTCTCACAACAGCAACCGCGTCCGGCACACCCTTGCGCGTCAACCACCCAGCCGTCACTCATGACCGTCTCACTCACAACGGATCGATCGCCTACCCGTCACGCCACCGTAGACCCTGCTAGCGTCGCTAAGTCTCCTTCCAATGTCACCGAAGACCCCTTGCTCTTCCCGGCTGACAGAGACTCTCCACAGCACCCAGCAGCCGCGCCTCTACTGGCCCGCGAGAGGACAGCATCACCAGCCGACGATGAGCGCGTCATCGACCACCAGCCTGGGGAGGAACATGCAACTGTGACCCACACGCACCCGCCACCTACCGGGATCGCTGTCATGGACGGAGTCACCAACACTGCCCTCGCCGCAGTCGACGACCAGGTCACCAACGCTGACCCAGCCGCATTCAGCCACCAGGTCACCAACACTGCCCCAGCCGCAGTCAGCCACCAGGTCACCAACACTGACCCAGCCGCCGTCAACCAGCCGGTCACCAACACTGCCCCAGCCGCAGTCAGCCACCAGGTCACCAACACTGCCCTGGCCGCAGTCACCGACAAGGTCACCAACACTGCCGCCCCAGTAGTCAACAACCACATCACCAGCCCTCCGCCCAGCCAAGCACCGAACCTAGCCGTGATCCAGATAGACGGACAGACTCTACCCCGGATCCCTGTCATCCTCGCGGGTAAACAACTACACGCTCTACTCGATTCAGCCGCAACGCACAACTTCGTGAGAGCTGCCCACCTCGACCACGGTACACGGATCCAACCGCTGAAGCTACCTGTACTGCTGGCCAACCGTCCCACTAGCTGCGAAACGGCCATACAAGGACATCTGGAACTCCAGATCCAACAGCACATTCAAAATATTCCCTTCCTAGGTCTACCTGACCTACGCGAAGACATCATCTTGGGACGACCATGGTTTCGGGAGAATAAGGCAGTGCTTGACTTTGAGCAAGACAGGCTAATCTACGGCAAGACGCAGCGAGATACGATCTTCTGGATAGCGCAACCACCAGTCTCAGTAGAGATGGACACTCACCTGGTTGACAAGTTACTAGAAGACACGCCCAGCGACCAGCACCGACGGTTAACAGTATTACTGCAACAACACGCAAAATTGTTCATGGAGCAGATGCCACCCTCCATCACCACGGCCGCCACCATGACAATTCAACTCAACAGCTCAGAAATACGCAGCCAGCGGCCTTACCGATACTCACGGGAGAAACTGCAAATTATCGAGTCCGAAGTTGCCGCCCTCAAGGAACGCAACCTGGTAGAAGCCAGTGATTCGCCTTACAACTCTCCAATCGTCGTTGTCCCCAAGAAGGACGGCACATCACGGTTCTGCATCGATTACCGATGGCTGAATTCCATCACCGTTCCAGCCACGGCACCGCAGATGACCCTACAGGACGTCATTCGAAGCCTGGGAACTTCAAAAATATTCAGCTCACTCGACCTACGGATGGGATACTGGCAGGTACCACTCGCACCCCAGTCTCGACCTTACACGGCCTTCACCACTCCCTACGGCGAAAAGCTACAATTTAAGGTCATGCCTTTCGGCCTACGAAATGCACCCAGCTGCTTCCAATCCATGATGAACAAGGTACTGAGTGGATACGTCGACAAGTTCTGCTACGCTTATCTCGACGACATCATTGTGTACTCGGATACCTGGGAAGAACACTTACTCCACTTAGCCAAAGTGTTTGAACGGTTAAATCTATACAATCTCTCTGTCTCAGCAGCAAAATGCCAGATCGGCCGCAAGCAACTTGAATACCTCGGTCACATAATCACCTCCGAGGGCAACCAAGCAAAACCGCAGGCTATCCTAGCTGTGACTTCTGCCCAACCACCCACCACCAGAAAGAAACTGCGAGAATTTCTCGGAGTAGTCGGCTGGCTACGAGAATTTTTACCCAACGCCGCTGACGTTTGTGCGCCTCTGTCTGAGCTACTTAGCACGAAGACGCGATGGAAATGGTCACCAACAGAAGAGACAGCTTTCCGCCGCCTACAAGCATTGACCGCCAACATCCAACCACTCTGTCGACCAGATTTCTCCAAGACCTTCATCCTACAGACAGACGCCAGCAAGGTCGGTATAGGGGCTGTCCTATACCAAGAAATCAACAATGACCGTAAGGTGATCGCATACGCCAGTGCCAAGCTGAACCACACGGAACAACAGTATCACAGTAACGAACAAGAGTGCCTTGCGGTTGTCTGGGCAATAAAGCGATATCGCCCTTACCTGGAAGGCAGGCCATTCATACTCCGTACCGACAATAAGGTGATTACCTGGTTACAAACTGCAAAGGACAGCCGCGCCAAACTCACTCGATGGGCCCTGCTCCTACAAGAATTTGACTTCACCCTAGAACACTGCCCGGGTAAAGAGAATCAGTTCGCCGACGCACTGTCACGGCAACCCGACAACGAAAAAGTTGAGGAGACCAGTCAACAACTAGAACAAACCATGCCTCCTGACATCCTGCCAGTCACCAGTGAACCCGCTACGCTAGCAAGCATTGCAAATGAAAATGAAACCGAAACTGAACTGTTAGAAGAGATTTGGAAAGCACAGGCCACAGACGACCAGATCAACGTGCAGCGATGGATGGAGATCGAACCCCGACCGTTGGAGGATCAACCGGGAACTGATCAAGTATTCCTCACCAGTTACCGCCTACACAACCGACTCTGGGAGAAGAAGACACGCGACGGTTGGCGAATAGTCATACCGCCCAACTTTCGCACCCGGCTACTGTTCCGCTATCATGACGATGATCTAATGGGACATCCAGGCTACGCCGAAACCTACCGAAACATCGCTACATACTACACTTGGCCCCGTATGAAGGCGCAGATAACCGCGTACGTACAAAATTGCCTGCTGTGTAGCTGCTCAAAAGCGTACAACCGGAATCACGAACCTACGCAACGACCGCGACGGTCTACTAGACCATGGGAAACCGTATGTCTCTATCTGATGGGCCCCTACCCACTCTCCAAGCGAAGAAATCGATTCATATTGGTCATCACTGATTCTTTCTCCAGGTGGATAGAAGCCTACCCGCTGCCTCACGGCGACGCCAACACGATTGGCCACATGATGGATACGCACCTGTTTCCTAGATGGGGATACCCAAAAATCCTACTCTCCGACAATGGCACTCAGTTTACGGGGAAACTATGGAACGAACTCTGCCTCAAATGGGGGAGTCTTACACTACACCATGCCAATTTATCACCCCCGAGCCAACCCTACCGAGAGAAGGAACCAGGAACTCAAGAAGGGACTATGGATCCGCCTACAAGAACAACACCAAGAATGGGAGAACCAACTACCATCCGTGCTATTCACCCTGCGAAATTGACAGAACACGGCAACAAGATACAGCCCCAGTCAAATCCTGTTTGGCCAAACCCTTCCACGGCCAGGGGAATGGAGCCACTGGCCCGAAAATCAACTCGAACCGCACAAAGACCATATTAACCAGCGTCTACACATGCTAACCGCAATCCAACGCGAAGCCATGTTGAACCAAGAAAATTATCTCAATAGGAAGGGAGACCCTATAGCCGAGACACAGCCTTGTTACCAGATCGGCGACCAGGTGCTCACACGGAATCATCAACTCTCAAGCAAGGCTCAGAAATTCCACGCGGGCCTAGCACCCAGATGGAAGGGACCATATACGGTCGCCCACAACCAAGGAGCTGTCTACTGGATCACCCGTGACAACGAGACCATCAAGGTGTACGAGACTCAACTACGCCCGGCTCCAACCACCGACCAGCAACATCTCTTGGAATAACAACCCACCTGTTGGGGGAGACCCTTCTGGTCTTATTTCTGTAATTATTGACCACAACCCACCTGTTGGGGGAGACCCTTCTGGTCTCACTTCTGTAAAATTATCGCCCAATGGCACTTTTGTATATTTTGTAAACATTGTATCTTGTTTTTTGCAATCAATAAATTCTCGCCGTGGCTACCTCAAACGGGGGGGGGGGGAATTGATACCTCCCTCGCGTTCGCTACCTTTCAGCCTGCCGCTCTGCTCTGCTCCCCACGCCATGCATCAACCAAATGAGTGGTTGACCCACCCGCCACCAGGGTGCGCCTCAGTCGCCGCCACCCGTTCCTGCGTTTCTATTGGCCGAGCACCGCCGGCTAATAACAGCGCAGGTGAACTCGGGGACTGTGAATAAAAGGGGGCTACTCAGCTACCCTCGATAGCACTTGCTCACTAGCAGCCTTCCACTGAAGAGCCAGAAGAGACCACCAGCCGAGACCACTACCGAGACCAGGAGCAGAGCAGCGTGCAGGCCAATGAGGGAACCACGGCGAGACTAACCGCAACCTGAGGTGTCTTCCTTGTCTACTACCCAGCCGATGCCTAGGAGGAACCGAGCCGGCCGCCGAATCCAGAAGAGGAGGGCCCTACGTCGGCTTCGCCAGGTGGAGGAGAGGCTGAGGCTGTACACCGCCGCGCCAGCTGCGCCCCAGCCTAACAACTGGCGCGCGGGTTGGGTGCCGAACCGACATCGGAGTGTGTGCAGCGGAAGCCTACGACCCTGCCTGCCTGGGGTTTGACCGAAGGCCCCTTCTAAACGAGGAAGTGGTCGAGGAGGTCCTCCCGGCGGAGATTCGGCACGACCTCTGGCTAGTAGATCACCCGGTCAGCCCTCTCCGTAGCCCGGGTAAACCAGAGTGGAGACTGCGAACCATTGACTTGAGCCCCTGCCGGCCTGCTCTCGCACCAGACAGACCTGCCCGGGACCCTCGCGCGGCGTGGTATCGCGCCAGTCGACGACTACTAAACATCTAGCCTGCCTTGGTCCCTTTTAGGGCCACCAGCAACAATCTTGGTCCCTTTTCAGGGCCACCAGCAACAAACTTGGCCCTTTTCAGGGCCACCCAAAAGCCATTTTTTCAGAAAGTGGTAACAAACCCCTCGCTCGACCCGACTGACTAGCCCAATTGATGAACGAGCCACACCTTCCGCCATATCATAATTCAACTTTTTGTGATTAAGCGGCTTTCTATGAAACACGAGTTTCTTGCTAATTTTTAGGTGCGTTCCATCACAAAGAAAATATAGCATAAATTGCTATTTTTTCTCTATGGTTCCATGTGATTGGGGATAGAATTTTAAATTGCCATCTTCCACTCATGGACCTGTCAGTAAAAAAATGGTAAAGATAGGTGTTGGACATGTAAACGTGGCAGTGAATAATTTAAATCTTTGACAGCTGCCATTTTGGAAAAAAGATGAACTTCTAATTTGTGACGTTTTTCTTCCCCGAAAAAAATCTAAATAAAGAAAAAGTGGTGATTTAAATTTGAAATTTTCAAGTTTAAACCCATGAATATCATTCGGGATGGGGATACTGTATAAAGTTCAGTTTGATACATTTGAAAAATAATTGAGCCATAGCCTTACTATTGAGACTTTGGACACCCCAAGCCCACATCAGGTGGGCTTGAAAGATCATTCTAATTTTCACAGTATTCAGCAACGCCGAAATTGTGGAAAGGTATAAATAAAAATACAATTTACGTAAAAATATAGGTTTCACTAATTTTGAGATCATAAATACTTCCAAACTCTGTGAATTTGGCATCTTGGGAATTATGAATAAAAATGAGTTTGGGAGTATTAAAAAACGTTGTTTTACAATTAAAAGTAGCACTAATCTATTTTCATTCGAAAACAAATTATTTGTCGATTGTCCATCACAGAATAAAAGTATCGATTGTGATATTTTTTCAGGAAATATAATGTACATTACTTGAACAAGGCTTTTTATTAGAATGTAATCTGGAGAGCTCCAAAAATATTTGTTACTCCATATTATTTAATGCCTGCAATTTCAAATTACTAAGTTTGAAGGATTTGATCTTCTCTTTCATAAGAGCAATCTCTTCTTCCATTTGTTTAATCCTTTTATCTTTTCTCCGTACACTTTGAAGCAATGATTTCACTTTACAACGGTATAATTTTAATTTAGCCGAATCCTTGCAAGAAGTTTGAGTCCCCTGGTCTCTGGTCTTTCCGACTAATTTGAACTGATTTTTTGATAGTTGAATATAGTCTTGACTTCTTGTCTCTGGTGCTTGACACATACTATAGTCCTCACTTATTGTCTCTGATGCTTGAGAAATAATACAGTCATCACTTATTATCTCAGGTACTTCAAAATCTTGGTCCTGATCGGAAGTATCATAATCTGCTGGATTCATGTCGTAAATAATATTAAATACATCGTCTTCTGCTCCTCCCATACTTGGTTGGCGTTGTAAGGGGAAAATGGATGGAACAGCTCTCACTTTTAATCTTTTTTCGTCTGAGCCTTGTTGGATAACATAATCACTTTCAACAAAGTGCTGACTGCAAACAGCTTTGTGCACATTAGGGTCGAAGTCCGTTCTTTGGATGGCTTCAATCCAACGATTTTTCACAGTTCTCTCCTCTGGAAATCTGTAAATCAAATATTACAATAGAACAGTAAATTTATTATGTAAGTAAGTGCACAGTTGAAAGTATACTCTTGAGTAATTGACTATCGGAAAAAAGTAATGAGCTGTTGTGAGATTCATGTACCATGTTATAAAATGTAATGTTAGAAGTCCATCTACAGGTCGCTGCAAAAGTTAGTGAGAATGATAGGACGGCAGATTTGCCAATTCTCTTTTACTACCGTCTTCTATAGAAGATCACTGTGATTCAAGTCATCTCATTATAACTGATACAATATTAATATTGTTGATTCTTGTTATTAATGTCTTCATAACTGAATAATAAATTCTCGTGTTAATATTGAATTCTCTGGTACCGTACCTCATTAAGCCTGCAAACAATTGACAACCGTTCAGAGCTATAAAGGGGTAAAGCAATCTGCTTGGTCTAATGGCAGAAAAGGATAGCAAACCAATGTAAATCAGGTGTTGACTTGTAACGTGAATCTCAATAAAGATTAATTTAAAATAGGTTAACAGAAATGAACATTTCTCTGTTATATTGTGAAATTCCTCCTGAATTTGTAACTGACTGAATATAAAACTGTAACTCAACAACTAATGAATCCTCGTTACAACAGCATTCATTAAAAACTTGCAACAGATAAAATTCCAAAAATAGGAACCCTTAATAGAATAATATTTCTTGCAGCATCAAATCAAATCGTTCCATAAACATAATGATAACGGTTACAAAACAGAAGATTAGTGTTTTTAAAAAAATGGAGAATTCGATTGAATGATATGAAGTCTATTCATATCAACTTCACAAACAAAATGATCAATGATCCGATTCGAATAAATATGAATGGGAATGTAGTACCACACAGCAACACCGCAATATACCTTGGAATGACTCTTGACGCCAAGGAGCAAGCTAGCACTCAAATACAGTAAAATCTATTGGCTGTTGGGCCGTCAATCACAACTCTCATTGGACAACAAGTTATTGATTTACAAACAAATTCTAAAACCTGTCTGGACATATGGAATTCTGCTTTGGGGCTGCTCTAGAACTTCTAACATCAGTCAGATTCAAACATTCTAAAACAAAGTACTGCGGAACATGATGAATTCGCCCTGGTACATAAGGAACAGCAATTTGCACCGAGATCTGCACATCCTCTTTGTGACCAGTGAGATAAGACGATTGGCAGCCCATCATGAGTCACGTCTTCATCAACACGACAACACCAAAGTCATCCAACAACTAAACAACACTGAACTCACAAGGAGGTTGAAGAGAACAAAGCCCTTCGAGTTGATGTAGTGTTAGTGGAGTGAAAAAATATATTGAATAAAAGTGTAGTGAAATAATTTAAAGTAGCGAAATTATAGATTGGAACAGTAGGCTTCACTGGAAGACTTTAGCAATAAAAATTAATTTAGGATAAAAAACAGAACAAAATTAATGGTTAGTCCTAGTGACTAGTTTCAATAGAAATAACAATAAAAATATTCACCAATAAAATATATCTTTTCATGATTGAGTAATACATTTTCATATTGAAATTGAATTTTCCGGTACCGTAACTCATTATAGCCAGCAAACAATTGGCAACCGTGCGGAGCTATAAAGGGGTAGAGCAATCTGCTTGGTCGAATGGCAGAAAAGGATGGCAAACCAATGTAAATCAGGTGGATCTCACTATAGATCAATTTAAAATACATTATGAGAATTGAACATTTCTTTGTTATATTGTGACATTCCTCCTGAATTTGTAACTGACTGAATATAAACTAACTCAACAACTAATGAATCCTCTTTACAACAGCATTCATTAAAAACTTGCAACAGATAAAATTGCATAAAAATAGGAACCCCTGATGAAATAATTTTCATGCAGCATCAAATCGAATCGTTCCAAAAACATAATAACAACGGTTATGAAAAAGACGATTAGTGAAGTACCTTCAATATAAAATTAAATATCATTGAATAAAACTGAAATATAAATATGTATAACGGGAGGTACCAGCAAAGTTTAGGAAACCAGAGCGCAGAGACCGAGTGTTCTATTATTGAGGATACAAGAAAAAATAGTTGAAGGGATAACATTCCACTTATAGTAATGTTAAAGGCACTTTCTTTATAGTAATGCAACTTTATATTGTTATGAAGTTTTGTTATAAATATATTGCATTGAACTGGCATAAAGAGACTCACCCGAAGAAGCGTAAGCCAGAACCGTGGTCAATGTCTGTCTTGACCGCCTCGCATCCAAGAACACAACATTGCCTGCAAGCAAACAAAACTTAATTAATAATTAATTGTTGAATGTTTTCCAAATTGCGCTTAGGGAGTCTTTTAGAGGTTGAGTGCTAAGCAACGGACCTCCTTGTTTTGTCAACAATTTCACCCAATAAGAAGTATTTGTTTGTTACTAGTCTTACTGCTTTATTACTAAAGTTTTTGTCTTTCAATTATTTGATCATCCCATTCATCATTTCTGTTTCAATTATTTCTTATAAGAAGTAAATTTGTTGAAATAAATTTATAATTCTTCATTTTAAATTGTTATTTTCTCATTTGTATTATTTTAGATACAGCCTAAAAAACACAAAGAAGGTCAGCAACTTGTAATATTATTATTTTCAACCAGGACTTCCTATATACCGGACCTGCGCCTACAAAAAAAAAATGGCCGCCGTAAGTGGTGGCCGGCATTGATATTTTAAACGGGAACTAGACGAACTGAGATTTCGACAAACTGAGACGCTCTCTAAACAACTGATTAGTGATTTTTTCTCAGTAGGAATTTACAGTAGGTAGCATATAGGAGGTCCTGATTCAACCCTTCACAAACTGTATTTTTCCCAAAATAACTTGAGATGATCCTGAATGAAGATTGTCAGCTTATCGATAAATATTGGGGCACCGAGGTTTGCTCGTTATTTATTTATTGACTTTTGAAAAACAGAACACGATTCTTTAAAATGATTGGGGAAATACTAAAATGCACAGCCCAAAAAGTAGGTTATGTTCCATACATTTGAATTCAGGTTCAATTTTCTGTTCAAACATTTGAAAACAAAAATTAGATAATATACAAACCAAATTGAATAACAAAATAACACTCACTAATCACTTGAAATTATTGTCAAATAATTATCAACTTTGAAAATAATTATGATATACTATAGTTTAGGAGGATTGTCATATCATGTCAACAAATCAGATTATGTTGATCAAAACGATTAAATTGTCTATGATGACAAAACAGAACACAATTCTCTAAAATTAACGTGTTTATATTTCACGTCATCTTATGAATTTCGGGGATGTGATATTTTGATTTTTCACTTTTTTACTATCCACAGCTGTTTCAGCCAAGGATGAATTATCCTTTCAATGTCGTTCAGCGAGTTTTCCCAAAGATGAGACCTAGAGCAATCGAATCTTTATATCATAAACCTACTATGTTCCAAATTTCGTGAAAATCGTTAGAGCCGTTTTCGAGATCCGTGACACATAAATAACCAGATATAAAAATAGCCAGATATATAAATACAGAAATTGCTCGCTTAATATAATAGGATATCGCATGATTGATTTTTGATTCAAAAAAAAACACTCATAGATGAATGTTGCACACTCATGTTTTTATTACTCACACATTCAATCTTTTTAGGCGCTTATCTCTTTTGCCAGATTTTGAATGATCAGAAAAGTCGAAGATTGTAGGGACAGCATCTTCATTTAAAATTCGGATAGAACTCCATCCACTTTTATGAAAGCAATCTGATGTAAAATGGTTTGAACAGATTTTAGTTACTTTGGACGGATTGAAACCATCCCTGCGCATTGCCACAATCCATTTCTTTCTGAGGACAGCATCATTTGGAAATCTGAAATTGAGTATTCAGTATAAGAAAGTATCAAGAAATTTATTCCTCACAAAATACTGTGAAAAATGTGAATCACATTGCGTACAATTTTTTAAGCTAAAATTTCGTAAAACGTTTTGCTTAAAACGTGGTTAACTTGTCTATTGTCTATATGTAATACATGTTTTTGAAGATAAAACAATTGATTTATCTTTTAATTGTTATTTTGTGGTTACTTTTATGGGTTAGTTTTTACGTATGAATGATACTAACTGGGAACATCAAGCAACAAAGAATAGATGTGTGCGGGTAACTTCTGATATTTTTAATTTGGGAGTTTTGGGACCATAATTCATGAAGACATGAGTTATTTATTAGAAACATAGGCCTGTGTAAAATGTGATGAGAAATCCAATGAAATCAGTTTCAAATTTGTATCTTCAATAGTTTTTTAGATAAGTTATTTCAAAAAAAAATATGCAAAGCAGTGGACATTTTTTGCTTAAAACGTGGTTAACTTGTCTATTTCGTATAATATAATAATTGAGAAAACGCATGTTCTTGAACCGCTAGTCCTCGGCGACAGGAGGGGGTATTGAACTGGAACCAATGTTAGCAGACGGCCCATACTATGCTTTTTCAGTCGCTATGGAGCATTGAAAAGTACATCATCGAGTGATCACTGTTGAGCAGTTTCTTTTTTAGAAACAGTGAATCTGTAGTCACAGTGCAACGTCTTTTCCATCAATATTCTGACTCGATCTACATTTTCCGGAGTACGAACTAAACGGGGAAGACCAGGTGATTTCTTTTTCATCACATAACTAGTACTTCTAAACGCTGCAAACCATCGGAGTACAGTATTTCAATGAGGCACTTCGACATCCAACTCTAAAATATTGACGGAAAAGATTTGACACAGTGACTACAGATTCATTTGTTTCTAAAAAAACTGCTCGTCAGCAAACACGATGTTGTACGTTCCAACGCTCCATAGCGACTGAAATAACATAGTAGGGGCCGTCTGCTAACATGGGTAAATGACAATAGTTGTTCCAGGAAAATACCCCTTCCGTCGTCGAGTAAAAGAGGTTCGAAAAACATGCGTTTTCTCTGCACCACTCTGTATATTGGAAGCAATGCTGGATTCATCGGCTGAATAGAATATTATATGTTTTATTGTAAACGCTTCTGAGGTCATCAGAAGCATTACCTTCGTCACACTATACAATAAATTTCATATATACATTATACAAAAATTGAAAAAAACTATTCTAAAAACAATAAAATATATCAAATATCAAGATCCACTTATGGAAATGTCCAGATAAAGAAAAAAGTCACATGGAATATATTCAAATACATGATATCCTGGTCCTGGGACACAGAAAAAACAGAAAGAAAAAATACAAAAAAAGTAGCAGTAGTTGATAACATAATGGGCTTAACATGTTAAGCATTTCACAAAATCCTAGCCAGTTCATAGAACTCCTGAAAAGTGTATATAGGGTTACTAATTAGGAATAGTTTTAGCCTCCGCTTGTAAATTTGATTTTGTAAACCTCTAAATTGTTCTGAGAGCGAATTGAAAAGCTTCACACCAATAAATAGAAATGTTTTTTATGTGATAGCATACTCATAGCAGTTGGTGATTAAGTTGTTCCTGCTTCTAGTTTGATGTTCATGTGATACTCCTTGCGCAACAAAATTATTCAAGTTTTCCTTCACGTATGTCAGACATTGAAGCACAAAAATAGAGGGTAATGTCAATATTTCTAACTCTCTAAAGCTCTCTTTACATTCACCCCTTTTTGGCAGACCACAAATAAGCTTGATTGCCTTCCTTTGGATTCGGAATAGTTTAATGCTATATGCCTTTGATCCCCACAGTACAACACCATAAGACAGGTGGGACTGGATGTGAGCAAAGTAGACTACTTCAACACTGACGCATGAACATCAACACTGACGCATGTCCTCAACTTTCTTAAAATAAATATTCCTCTATTGAGCTTTCCAGCAGTAATATCAATGTGCCTGGACCAACTCAAACAGTTGTATAAAATGAATCCCAGAAACTTAGCTTTTTTCCGCGTCCACGAATAAAATCCTTCTATTATAAGTTAATCTCAAATCCTGAACCTTGTTGGAATGCACGCACAGCAAGTTCAAGTTACACCACCTCTCAACTGACTGAGTCACTTCTTGTGAAAGAGCATTCAGGCAAACCTCTGCTGGCGTGCTCGGAAACACACAAAGATCATCAGCAAAAAGATAACTTTTAGCTGGAGGGTTAACTATAGTTGGGAGATCATTTATGTAGATAAGGAACAGTATTGGCCCTAATATTGATCCCTGAGGAACCCCATGAGAGACAGGCAAGTACTGGGATTTTGATCCATCAAATGCAACTTTTTGAAAACGATTGCTGAGATATGATTCAATCATCCTTATGGATCTGGCCTGGAACCCATAGAATAAAAGCTTATCAAGTAGGAATTTGTGAGAAACTGTGTCAAAAGCCTATGATAAATAGAAAAACTTGACCTGTGTGAAGCGCTTGTTCTCCAAGGAGTGCAAGCAATCCCTATAGAGATTCTCAGCAGCTCCTTCTTTGTGTGTGTGTGTCAGTATGAATGTGGTAAGTGTCTTTTTTGTAGCTTCTCATTGTTTCGCCGATTCACTCCCCTCTTCTGCCTTGCTGCTTCGTCGCAGCCACCTTGTCTATACAGCAGGATGACGGCGCGGCCGCGCTGAGTGCCGGCGATTCCCTCAAGCGGGCATTCTCTCCTTTCCCGGAACGACTTAAGATCGCTCATGTTAATGTGCAATCCCTTCTCTGTCATATAGATGAATTTAGGCACACTTTCGAGGGCAAAGATTGTAACATCATTCTTATATCCGAGACCTGGCTGAAACCGACAATCCCTAATCGACTTGTTGCACTCGAGGATTATGTGCTCATTCGGAATGACCGGTTACACAAGAATGGGGGAGGGGTTGCCGCGTTTGTCAAGCGTTCTCTGCTGCCTGTTCATAAGTTTTCCTCTGATACCTCCCGTGCAGCTAGACCTGATGTCCTGCTTAACCTGTTTATTGAGGTTAAGTGTAACGGAGTTAAAATGTTAATAGCAGTTTGCTACAGGCCACCTCATATTGGGTATATGTCAGAATTTGAGGAAGCACTACCTGAGCTGATGGTGCCCTATGAACATGTGGCTATCATGGGTGACTTCAATACTGACTTACTTGGATCTGATACTCATGACAAAATACAACTGACCACTATGTTTTTGCGAATGGTTGACCTTGCTGCCTCTCCAAGCAACGCACCATACATCCACTTCGGACACATTGCTTGATCTTATTGCAGTTGCCGATGTGAAAGCAGCTGTGTGCCATGGGCAGATCCCCTTTCCAGGCCTCTCTGCACATGATATGATATTCCTAGTTTATAATATTAAGAGGCCTAAACCTAAACCAAAAATAATCACTTATAGAGATTATAAGGATATAAACTACCACAATTTGTTCAATGATGCAATTAACCTTGACTGGTTACAGATATTCCAAACTAACAATGTTAATGTTATGTTGGACATTCTTAACCACAATATAGTTTCTCTTTTTGAAAAACATGTTCCTTTAAAAAATCACAGAGTAACCAGAGATCCTGCTCCATGGCTCACAGATGAGATACTTCAGCTAATGAGGGATCGAGATTATTGGTGCAAAATTGCAAGAGCTTCAAAAAGCCCCAATGATTTCAATCATTATAAGCATTTGAGGAACTCTTGCAAGCAAACAATTAGAAATGCGAAAGCTACATTCTATCGTAACTTGATCTCCTCAAAGCGATCATCAACTTCATCTCTTTGGCGTGCTCTGAGGGAGATTGGGGCTGGCAAGGAGAGGCAGGTACCGACTGTTGCTCACTAGCTGGATGATCTAAATGAATTCTTCACTGACATCCCTGTAGGTTTGGGCCAAGCTCGTGCTCACTTTGACTCTCTGCCTGATTTTCATCCCAATGAGGACTTCTACTTCTCCAATGTCACGGAGCAAGAGGTATTCTTGGCTGTTCATCGAGTGAAAAGTAATGCTGTTGGTGCAGACGGTATCCCGATTAAGTTCATCAAAATTATCCTTCTTTTTATCCTCCCATTTCTCACCCATTTGATCAATACCTCACTTTTAACGTCCGTTTTTCCTAATGACTGGAAGCTATCCATAGTGATTCCCTTGAACAAGATCCCTAACCCTCTCTCTCCATCTGATTATAGGCCTATAAGCTTATTGTCCGTTTTGTCCAAGGTTCTGGAAATTATCGTTCACTCCCAATTAAGCTCATTTATCCATGGTTCTGGATTGATTGTTGACTTTCAATCGGGGTTCCGTAGTGGTCATAGCACCACCTCTGCACTCCTGAGAGTCACTGACGACATTCGTAGGGCTATGGATGATAGAGAGCTAACAGTTCTAGTCCTAATAGATTTTAGTAAGGCATTCGATAGCATTTTCCATCCCACTTTACTCTATAAACTCAGAAACTTAGGGTTTTCCAACTCCACTGTAGCATGGGTGAGGTCCTATCTTCAGGGTCGGTGTCAGTGTGTGAGAGTCGGGGATGCCTCTTCACGGTGGCGTGAAGTGAACAGAGGAGTTCCTCAGGGACCCCACGGTATTGGGTCCTCTGCTGTTCAGCATCTACATAAATGACGTGTCAAGCACTCTACTCACGACCAGACATCACCTGTATGCCGACGACTTTCAAGTATACCGGCACTGCAAGAAAAATGACTTCGACGTCACAGTTGATGAAGTCAACGCTGACTTGACTCGTTTGGTACGATGGACTGAGAATAATGGACTGAAAATGAACGAGACTAAATCAAAATCAATAGTCATAGGTTATTCAAGACTTTTAAACACTTATAAAATTGAATAACATACAATTGCAATACAGTTCTGACGTGAAAAATCTAGGACTTACAATGACAAGGACTCTTGACTGGACCAGCCACGTGACTCAGACTTGTAACAGGGTCATTGGGGGGATTATGACATTGAAGAGGATCTCTGACTTCATTCCCTTTTCAACGAAGGTTATGTTGGTCAAGACTCTGATCTTCCCGATCTTCAACTACTGTGACATTGTGACTCTTGACATGACAGTTCAACTTCTGCAGAGGATGCAGCGTGCACATAATTACTGTGTTCGCTTTATCTTTAACCTGAGACGTGACGACCATGTAACTGAATACTTTAACAGACTTGAACTTATGAAGCTGCGTGAGAGTAGATCACATCATGCTTTGTGCTTCCTCTATAAAATATTGAAAACTAAAACCCCTAAGTATCTGGCAGTAGAGTACCGTTACTTGGGTGACTTTGGTCGTGGAGGAACGCGGCATGGATCCCATCTGCTGGCTGTCCCAACACATAGGACTGTTATGTACAACAAGTCGTTCCTTGTGACAGCCTGTAGTTTGTGGAATTCTCTGCCTGCTGAGCTAAGGCTTGTTGAGGGACATCGTCGGTTCGGTGCGGCTGTCTTGTGGAGGATCAGAGGTGGTGGACTCGGCTGGAATGTTCACTGAATCTTAACGTGTGTGTGTGTGTGTGTGTGTGTGTGTGTGTGTGTGTGTGTGTGTGTGTCCTTTCTTCCTTCTTTAATTTATTCCTCTCTTTCTTCTTTTCTACTTCTATCGAAATGATCTATGGATTTTGAACTGACGATTCTTCCGTTTTCACTTCTCAGTTTTCTCTTTTTCCTTATTGTATTCTTTTCACTGATTCAAATTAGAAAGAAATTTTGTTTTTTTTCTTTCTTTCATTCGCTATTTGGAAATTTTATTATTTTGTAAATTGTTTTATTTTATCTTATAATCTTTGTTGTACAGTGTTTTAGTTTTACTTAGAATTGTATTGGAGGGTTAAGTGTAAGAGAGGCCCGGCTGCGCCCTAACTTCGCCCTCCTAGGTTTTTAATAAAGGCAGCTAATCAATCAATCAGCTCTAACTGTGTTTCTCCCCACTCTGTACCCAAACTGAGAGGCACTAAAAAGACCGTTACTCTCAAAGTAATTCACTATTTGAGTATTTTCAACACTCTCAAGAACTTTGGACACAGTGGTGGTTATATTTATTGGCCTAAAGTTAGTGATGTAAAATTCCTGGGAATTTGAAATCGAGGAAATATTCCCAGGGAATTCAAAGGAAATATTCCCAAAAATCATAAATTCCCGGGAATTTATGGGAACTTGAGAAAATTTATGATTTCTTTCATAAAAATGACCGAAAAAGACGTTTTTTGTTACACATGGTATTAATCACCTGTTATACAACAGATTTATGTAAGAAATATAAGGATAAATAACTTATAAATTGTAGTAAGTTCAAAGAAAACAGTAATTTGAAGTTCATAGATTGAAAGGAAAAATGAGCACTCAATAAATCATTCAATTGCACCACTATAATCATGCTACTTTCATGTCTTACAAGTTGAATGAGATTTTTCACTCACTTATAAATGCCTGTAAATCAGGTAAACAAAGTCAACAAAGTATTGACTGTAATTTAACTTTCATTGCATGACTTTATTCAATTTCTCTGCACAAAAATAATTGTCCTCCTAAATAAAGATTAGAGTCGAATATAAATCCAAAAATTAGAAATTATAAAATACAGCAAAATAGGCTAAACTAAAACAATAGTCCAGTCACTATAAATTATACATTGGTGCATGCAATTTATATTGTGGTTCTGATTTTTTAATACTGTATATTATTTGGGAACATAAGAGAAGTCCAGAACCAATTTCTTCATGCAAAATTTCCTTGTGCTAGATACAGGATGGCCCAAAAACCTCGTATTTTCGGCTCATTTTCCAGCTCTTTCTGCCAAATCTCGTAATCGGACAGAAAAGTTTGCTCTTGCCTTTTTTCTAGATTATAAAATTCTGAATGGAAAGAGATCATTCGGAACTATCTATCTCCAATGAGTACTGAGTTATGATTTTTCACAAATGAGTGAAATTTGAAGAAAAAATCAATTTTGATGATTCCAGGTGTACCCGGAAATCTATATGAGGTAGAGCGCTCTACCTGATCTCAGATTGTAGAGCACAAAAATACGCCCAGAGGGATTTTGAATTATACATCTAAATGGTAACAATCTGAAGATATTGTTGATCAAAAACTAAAATTCATCAAAATAATTTTTTCTTCAAATTTCACTCATTTTTGAAAAATCATAACTCAGTACTCATTGGAGATAGATAGTTCCGAATGATCTCTTTCCATTCAGAATTTTATATTCTAGAAAAAAGGCAGGAGCAAAATTTTCTGTCCGATTACGAGATTGGCAGAAAGAGCTGGAAAATGAGCCGAAAATACGAGGTTTTTGGGCCATTCTGTATCTAGCACAAGGAAATTTTGCATGAAGAAATTGGTTCTGGACTTCTCTTATGTTCCCAAATAATATATTAAAAAATCAGAACTACAATATAAATTGTAAGCACATCTCATTTTTTATGTCTATATTGACTGGACTACAAGGAGCATACTCGAGTTTAATTCAATTTTTTCAAAGAAAATAATTACACAGCTCAGAACCTTTCAAGAGTCATTGAGCCTCACTTTACTTGTAATAAGATACTAGTCCAGGCAACGAATGCTCAAAATGATAAAGAGGGAAAAGTTTGGAACCCAATTTTTCACCTCGCAGTCCTTTTAAGGATATTGAGGGGGTAAGCATATAAAAAGTCCTCACTCCTACCACACTCAACACTAAAACTGCTATAAAAACTGATGGAAAGCATAAAATGATGAAATAATACATTGAGTTGAAGAGAATTGAATGCTCTACAACTCACTGTCTTTTAAATACTCCTACAGTCCAGTCAATGAAAGATTATAAAGGGAAAATTTGGAACACATTTTTTGACCCCGTAGCTCTTCTTCTAAGGATAGTAAGGGAGTAATCATATTAGAATTCCTTACTCCTACCCCCTGTGTAGAAAAAATACATTTTTTCGATGCATTGTTGTTGAGTAATAAGCCTTGAAAGTGCAAAAAGTTGGAAGAATAACTGTCTTTTCAAAGATTTTACACTTTTAAAAGTTAATATCTCAAAAACTAAAGAAGATATCACAAAACTCCACTGTACAAAACTTGCAGGTAAGAAATTTATCTTGCTTCATTTTTACTCAGTTAGCCATGTCGCTGAAATGCATTGTTTTCCAGTTACATGCGTGTCAGCCAGAAATGAAAAATGCAACTTTTAAGCTACCCTCATTCTTTAAGCTCAAGGAGTAGGGATGAGGACTTTCGATATGTTCACCTTCCAACTATTTCAAAAAAAAGTCAAATATTGTGTTCTAAACATTCCCTCCCAATTTCCCTGACAATTGATCTATTGTTGTTAAACTGAAGATTTCACACTCAACACTATAACGTCTGCAACAATTGTTGGGAGATGCGTAAAATAATGAGACCATAGATGAAATTGAAGAGAATATAATGCTCTATGAGCCGTGATTAGCACAGATTTTTTCAATTAATCGTTAAAAAGTTATAAGGCCAAAAAGATGAAAAAATCGGAGCCGGAAGGGGTTTTCCGTTTTCTTCAAAATGTGATACCTTAGAGTGCTCATACCTAGAAAACTATCTGGGATATGGAGAAATGTTGGAAATTAAACTTTTAGGATAATTTGTGAGCTTTAATATTATGATCGTGTTCGACAAAAATTTACGAAAGGTGCATATTGTTCGAGATATATGCAAAAAACAAAATATGGCACTTTCAAACCACCCCCACCACTTTAGCACAGGGGGGTAGGAGTGAGGACTTTTGATATGTTTACCCCCTTACTACCCTTAAAAGAGCTCCGTGGTTAAAAACTTTGTTCCAAAATTTTCCCTCTATAGAGGGAAATTTTCCCTTCATTGACTGGACTATACGAGTATTTAAAAGACAGTGAGTGAGTAAGCAAAAACAGAATCAAAGAATGATGATTCATTGATTATATCAATGTAAAATGTGGCTGAGTTTTGATCAATATGAAATAGATTGATGATTCATTGATTATATTAATGTAAAATATCTTGATCAATTTCAATCATTTTTAGAACAATTTTATAAATTCCCTTAAGTTCCCATAAATTCCCAAAATTTCTTGGCCTGGGAAATATTGCCAAATAATAAGTTCCTTCCCACTGGGAATAATCCCGATCCACATCACTAGGTACCTAAAGTTATTAAAATCAGATTTGTAACCTTTTCTATGTACAGGTATGACTTTACTCAATTTTAAAGTCTGTGGGAAAACACCATCAATAATTGAGCTATTCACTATATTTATCAAAGGATCCACAATATACTCACAACCCATTTTTGGGCTTAGGCCTATATCATCCACATCTGTACTATTGCTGGCTTTCATTTTCCCAAGAACACTCACAACAACGTCTTTTTCATTTATCTTTTCTGATATACTAATGTGCAGCCAATAATGATGTTTCAATGGGTAGCTTAAGCTGCAATTCCTTAAAGGCTCCTAGATTCCTACCGACTCGAGACGCGCGGCTATAAGCAGGCGGGTCAAAACGCGTGGTCAGGCATTTCCAGACGCTTGGTTGGAGCACATAACCTATAAATTTATTAGATTCAATGATCTATTTAATATGAATATTGTAAAAGCCATTTGGTAGCCAACACTTCTAATTCATTGGTCCTCTGTCAACATAGCAATGTACAAAATAAAACTGCAATAAGTCATCGAATTTAATATATTTTAAGTGCTCTAGCCGTGATGGTCTGTTAACAGCGTACCGGTAGATTAAACAAGACATAAGGATATCAATAGAGATTTTCAATTTTTTTATAAGATATTGGAGATACCGGTAAGATATAATTATTATTAAGGCATGCATGGTAATATAGCCTACACAACGGTAACCAATAGTCATCCAGAACAACAGAGTAAAAACTTACGAATGTAATGATATTCCACTTCCTTTTCTGGACTTTTCATTACAATTATATGCAGCACACGAATTAACCATTCTAATTGAGAATAAGACTTAGTAGAGTTAGTGATAAAACATTAGCATGACATGACGTTTAGTAACTTAAATGTAAACAAAAATATAAATAATGAAATATCCAAGTTGTGCCACAAGATGACGTCACAAAGAAGATGTTACCTTCTTTTGAAACATCACAGAGGAGGATCGCTTTCATGCATGGAAGAAAGAAAACCTGGAACTGAAGTGGCAGCCTGCAGACGCTTGGCAAACTGAGCTCAAAAGTGGACGATAGGCCACGCCCACCAGTGATATGAGATCACTATAGTGAGGTCCACGTTATAATGGCAGTTTACGATTGACAATACTGTCCTTTTACAAAACAGATAATCTACCACCTATCATACAACAAAAAAGATAGCGCTATCTCTCTCTCGCTTTGCAATGTTGTCAGTTTCCCAGAATATTTTGTTTTTACTTTTGACAGTGACTGTACAAAAGTAAACAAACAATTCTCAGCCGCCATTTTTTTCTTCATTCTATCTAAATAATTGAGTACACAAGTCGTATGATTAATTAAAAATGTATTTTTGGAACAATTAAATAATTTTTAGACGTTACCGTATGAGAAAGACAAATTAAAATACCTGAAATGGCATTTTAAAAGTTGATAACTAGTGAGGTCCACGTTATAATGGCGGTGGATAAAGATAGAAGAATAGCGATGCCGATTCTCTGCATTGATTAATTATATTTCTACACTGTGAAAAACATAATTTGCATCGTTGTGAACCTAGAAAAGGATAGTTCCACCGGCTTTGTCAAATGATAGCAAAACGAAAGTGGATCAAATACTGTCATTATAATGTGGACCTCACTATAACCATCCTAGACTTCATCCATGCTTCAGTTAGCCTATGTTAGACCTACTCGTACCGGTATAAATAATATTGAAAGGTTATTTTAGAATTATTTCCATTAAAATTACTTATTTTAAAAAGTATTTCTATTTTTCTATTATTTTTTAAAGAAATTGGAATAGAATAACTACCAAATAACTTAATTTCTGTTGTTTTGAAATTCAGATTGGTGTATCACAGATTTTTAAATTAGCCGCCATTTCAGGTTTGTATAAAAATAAAATCTGATCTCAGTTATGGAAGCAAATTTTTGAATCAAATAATGAAAAAATATATATTTTTGATTAATTTGAAACTAGATTGATTATTTTATCAAGGAAATAATAATTATTATTAGATCAAATTTAATGTGATGAATTGAGTAACAGCAGCTGTGTACATTCAGTGGCAAAATGGAGAGACTTGGCAACGTTTTTCTCCTATCTTTCTTCACTGCCATTATAAACTGGACCTCACTATAGGCACAGAATAGGTATGTATACTGTGCTATAGGGATATCCAAAGACCTTAAAGATGCTTCTTTAACGTCTTTGGGGATATCTTCTCCAACATAATGCTATTTCCTCATTTTTCATTCAATCAATTACGCTGGATGAAACCCTTACAAGTCTAAATTAGACATTAGCGATTAGTAACAATTCATGAATATTAACATTAACCACTTTAGGCATACAGAAAGGGAACAGAAGGATGAATTCAACTGAAATAAGACCGGATAACTCTCGGAGTGAACCTTTTCCAATGCTACTTTTTTCTGAATATGTAGAATTAAACATTGATTTCAAGTCAAACTTGAAATTTAATAAATATATTTTAAATTTGACAAAGAAGTGCTTAAAACTGCAATTATCAATAGATAGTAATTATTTGATGTTGGTTATCCATCTTGTTTCCACTATTATTATTACTATTAAATTTTATAAAACTTTAAAGTGTAAAAGCACTCACATTCTTTGATGTGGCGACGTCCGTTTCGTGCTGGTATCGCACATTTTCAAGCCAAACAGGAACTGAAGTGTTTAAGGTTATGAGGGTTATTATTTTAACCACCAAAACTCCCCTCCACCCCCACCAAATTTCACCCTAACCTTAAACACTTCAGTTCCTGTTTGGCTTGAAAATGTACGATACCAGCACGAAACGGACGTCGCCACATCAAAGAATGTGAGTGCTTTTTCACTTTAAAGTTTTATAAAATTTAATAGTAATAATTATTTGAGTTTGAAAAAGAATAGCTTATGGCCGCACATCATAACATACCTCATCATAACAAATTTAATTATAATTTGTTATGGGTAATTTTTATCCAATTTTTTTAATGTAAATGAATGATACCAATAAAGATCTTGGAAATAAAAAAAACTATTTTCAGTCTTGGAATCAAGAAAATAAGTTAATTATAGATTACAATGGGAAGACTTAATTTTACCAACTTTTCATATCCTATTATATTAATAATAATAAATCATTTTATTTGTACACGGTATAACCATACGAATGAGTTGAGTATAACAAGTTCTAACAATGACTAAATTAAACCACATAAACAAAATGTTTGGCAATCGATCTAACTAATAACAAGAGCACAAGTCTATTATTATAGTATTATATTGTATGTATTAAGCGAGCAATTTCTGTATATATTTTTATATTTGGTTATTTATATTTATTTATGTCTAACGGATCTCGAAAACGAAAATAAAAGATCTTCAAAGCTTGTTTTAAATAACCAACAAGGCTATAAAATATTGGACAATATTTTCTGTAATCCATTAAAACTTGTCCAATTTGCTTCAAAACTTGTTCAAGAGTTGACAATTGAATTAAGTAATTAAATTACAGTTGAATTAAACGATTTGAAATTCTTTAATTTTATTAGATGAAAAATTCATCAAATTCCACAGGATTACAATCGCCAGCTCCACCAATTTGAATTTTTATGTAATAATTTTTTTAAATGCTGTAATAAATTGCACGCATGTAGGGTTGTTATTAGAGCCGAATTTGGACCTTATGTAGGAGAAGAGCATTTCTATGTGGTACTTGTAAAATTTGCATATCCAAGGTATCTATGCCCATACCACTGTAGAGATTTTCTAATCGCCATCTCATATACAATCAATGAGCACAGAAGTGAACATAAATGATGTTGCTGCTGCTTTGGTTTTTATAGCCAAAAGGGCTTCTTTGCAGAATCCTGGGTCCCCATTCACAGTCTGATACCATTTTGCAATTGTACGGGGATGTGGTAGTAATGTGGCAAATGATTTCCTATAGTTTGTGTAAAACAAGTTGAGGCTTGGCCCTCCATCCGAAGAAATTACAGGGTTGCCAAATCGTGTAAACTTTCTCAAATTTCCAATTCAACGTCAGAATTGGATGTATAATATCATCCCCGATATCCTAGTAGTGCTAAAAAAGTTTCAGGGTTGAAGGATTAAAAGGAAATTTAATTTTTATGATAAAATTGGAAACATAGCGAGGATTTGTTTTTCTTTTGAATATCACTTCTCTCAGAATCATGTAGCGTCGTAATGAGTAATTGACCGAAGCGAAGCTGAGGTCTTAGTTTTGACTCGATTGGCTTTTGTCTGTTTGTTTGTACCGCAGTTACAGTCGCAGTTATTGTCCGATATAGATGAAATTTGGTATGCAAGTTCTTTGAAACAAGGCGTAGTATGTGTAACGATTTTTGATAAAACCTCTGGTTTTTTTGTAATATTTAAAAAACCGCAAACTAACCTCAATCCAGAAAGGACGTGTCTTTGAAGATATAGCAATTCATTCCCATACTTTTTCGCATCTATTGTTACGAGCACATGGTGGTCGAGTCGGTTAGACCGTGGTCTGTCACACTGTGGGACCCAGGTTCAATTCTCGTTCCTACCAGATTTTTTTTGCAGATAATACTAACATTGATTTATCTTATTATAATATATCATTATAAAATAAATTATTATGATTATATCATAATCATCTTATTATTATTAAATTGATTCAACAAATTAACTGGATGAATTATTGAAAAAAATCTTTATTCTATTGGAGTCCAATACTGCAGTTGTAGAGAAAAATTTGTATGTAAAGATGTAAAGGTAAATTTTTTCCTTTTTGGGTAGTTGAGAAGTTGATATTGTGGTAATTATTCACATTAAATTAAAAAGACCAAGAAATTGTCAAAAACCACAGATTTATTGATACACATTTTTTGTACTGAAAGTAAATTTTGTTATAATGGCGAATCTGTTGCTTGAACCGGTTTCGGTAATTACACCATTGTCAATCTCTGATAAACTCTGATAATGACCGAAACCGGTCTTTCCGAGTATCAATAAATCTGTGGTTTTTTGATAATTTCTGAGTCTTTTTCATTTAAAAGGTATGTATTTCATTTATAGGTACTCCTTGATAAGTCCGGTGTCCCTGGAAACAGTGTCTCTAGCACTTTCAATGGAGAAAATAATAGATGACAATCATGGCTAAATCTTCACAATATACTGTACTTACTGTAGCCTACTGGCCCTTCTCATTAGATTGAAAGTTGTATTCATGAGCGAAGTCTACTGTTCGCAGAACTACTAGTAATTTTATATCAAATGAACGGGGAGACTGTCTCCTTTCTATTCTGGGTCTGGGTCATTTTTATCCAACCCATAGTTATTTTTCAATTAGTAATTATGTTCGTCAATGTCGAGACATTTCGAGCAGAAAACATGAAATTTTCGACATGCTAGAAACTTTTTGTTTCAAAATATAAGTAGGTGGTGAAAGCGAGAAAGTTTCTCAGAAATAATTGATTATTTTTCCAATTGTCAAACGTACTCGGAAGAACGTATTTTGGCCTCTCAGGAGTTTCAAAGTCAAGGATAGCGGCTGAATGGTGTGCCGCCATATGCTATCAATAGCTGGGACAACAAATTCAAAATACAGAACGATTGAAAAATTCAGCAACTGCAAGCCAGATGATCATAATAATAGTGAAAATGACAACCTCGCCTTGAATAATCCAAGCGGTGTTTCATTACAGCCTTTCTAGAGGCAATCAGCTGCTTGCGTTTGTAATAATTCAGTCAAATAATCTTGTAAATTGCCAGCCTTTAGCATACAATTTGGTACACAATGCATACCATGCAGCCACTCTTCTAACATTAAAATTTGTTTGAGACCAAAATACAATATTCCAACTACTTTTGACAGTTGAAAAAACAATTTCAATTATTTCTGAGAAACTTTCTCGCTTTCACCAACCACTTATCTTTCGAAACAAAAAAGTTTCCAGCATGACGAAAATTTCATGTTTTCTGCTCGAAATGTCTCGACATTGACGAACATAATTATTAATTAAAAAATATCTATGGGTCGGATAAAAATGATCCAGACACCAATAGAAAACAGACATTCTCCCCGTTGATTTGATATAAAATTATTACGCATTACGATACTACATGATTCTGAGAGAAGTGATATTCAAAAGAAAAACAAATCTTCGCGATGTTTCCAATTTTATCATAAAAGTTAAATTTCCTTTTAATCCTTCAACCCTGAAACTTTTTTAGCACTAGTAGGATATCGGGGATGATATTATACATCTAATTCTGACGTTGAATTGGAAATTTGAGAAAGTTGCAATTTTACACGATTTGGCAACCCTGTAATTTCTTCGGATGGAGGGCCAAGTCTCAACTTGTTTTACACTAACTATATATCCCTTTGAGGAGAAAAAAATCAAAGTTAGTGCAAAGTTTATCAATTCAGCAGAGTTCTTCCCTTTGCTTTTGGCCCTACTGCAAATATGTTTGGTTATGTCTGGTAATGAATCAAATACAATTTTTTCTTCCTCTCTAATTTGATTTTTCTTTTTCAATTCAATAATAATATTTTTCAGTGGGACCAACCTTTCCTTCAATCTCTCACTCTTCTGTTTGTAGTACTTCAGTTTTTTCCCGACTTGTGTCAAATTCACCCGAGTTTTGTGCAGTTGAGACTCAAATTTGAGTTTCTCGGGAGTCAAATCCGGGGATGAAATACTGGGAGTAGCTTCTCTGGTGAGCGTGGAAGGTCCAGGAGGTGTCTCCGGTCTTCTTTTCCGTATTTTCTGCAGAATAAATAAATTTTAAACTTACAATACATGTTTAAATTTTATAGAGAAATTACAAAAAATTGCTCAAAATTTAAAAATAGAAAAAGGGGTTCCTATGACACCCAAATAATAACATTACTAGTAGTTCTGTGAATAGAAGACTTTGTGCAATCATTAGTCTTGTATTCAATATTGGTCAGAGAAAGTTTAACAATAAATTCAAAAAGTATCAGTTTCTGCTCTTCTTCCATTAATAAATGCAATTAATAAAAATCCATTAATAAATGAGAATGCACTAGTGGGCATTAGAAAAAAGAATTAAATATTAGTTAGAGTCAACTTTTCTTCTCTCCCTTTTCTTCTCTTCTCTCTTGAGTTAGAGCATTAACAAGAATTGCTTGTTTAAAAAATTAAATATTCCAATTTAATTATTGAAGCCTATTGTTGAAAAATCCTCTGGGTAAAGACCCCCTTATTTATTTGAGAATAAGCCTGGAATTCTAGCAAAGATTTGAAAAATGTTCTTCAGATGTAGGCCTACATCACAACACATAAAATTAATTAATTTGTTACCATACCATTAATTGTTCAACACATTAAATATAAAAAATATCTAACAAATTTTGGTTTAAGAGCGCGCTAGGCCACCAATAAAAAATACAGTCACTCCTCACCTCATTCAATTTCAAATTTACATAATAAAAATAGTTATTTTACCTTTTCTGGATTTTGAAGATGTTCAGGAAAATCAAATATACTCGGGACAACATTTTCCCTCAACTTTCTAAGCCCTGATGCATATCTTGGATAGTAGTCCTCAAATTTAAAATGTACTGAACAAATATAAGTATGCTCATTGGGATTGAAGTTTTTCCACTTAGTTGCCAGAATCCATTTTTTTCTAGTTTCAGGGTCTTTTGGAAAACTGTAATTAAAAAAGATGACAATAATATAGATAGTGAATAGCACAGCATCTGATTTTCTAGTGGGAATGTCAATTTTGGAAAATAAAGTGAGAGATAGGCTACCTATAGTGAGGTCCACGTTATAATGACAGTATTTTTTCAACTTTGGTTTTGCTATCCTTGTCTATCATTCGACAAAGCCGGTGGTACTACCCTTTTCTAGGTCCACAACGATGCCAATTATGTTTTTGACGGTGTAGAAATATAATTAATTAATGGAGAGAATCGGCATCGCTATTCTCCAATCTTTATTCACTGCCATTATAAAGTGGACCTCACTATAGTAGTATGTACTGTATTATCAAGACATACTTGACTCTACACGTAAGTAACTTTATTTAAGCCACATAATTCACCATATTTAAGGTGAGTAGAGTTGCCTCTATTAATATTGGGATATCATCAAAGGTAAAAAAGTTTAGAATTAGCTGAAAATTAGGCCTATGCTGCTGGTAAAAATTTAAAAACATAAGTTACCATACCATCAAATTTATTATTTTCATCAGAAACATTTGTTATAGCTCAGAAAATGACATACTTTAAGCCTATAAAGTAATATTTTGCATTAGTTTTTTGTTAATTTGTTCATTCATAGACCTATTTAGAAGCTTAATTTGTAGAATGTACAAGAGAAAACAAAAAAGTAGCCCTTAAATTTTGTTAACTATGGATTAATACTTTTTACGGAACAACTATAAAACAGGTAACATAGGTAGGCTATTATAAATTTCATGCTTCCTAAACTACGAAACAACTAGAAAACAAGTAGGCCTAACATAACTAAATGTCATGCTTTACTAATATAATCCAATCTTGAGCGAAAATAAACATAATATGCCAATATCTTGTAAACAAATAAGTTCTATAAATCTTTCAAAAATGCTTCAACTTACTGGTGAAAAGATATCTTGTTCTTATTATCCACATTTTTCGAAAACTATTTGTACAACCATAGGCACAGCAACTCTTAACCATTGTAAAGACAACTGTAGCTGGAATGCCTAATACTTTTAGTTTGAGTCATCATTTGTTTGTCTCTCATCCGGGTTGTTTTTGATTGGAGTGAATCTGATGTGGACTGTCTTCTTCCTATTAATGGTCAACTTCAGTCTATTGCATGTATCTGTGGCCTCTTCCAGTGCTGTCTCGACAATTTGTGTGGGTCTTGAAGCTTCTGCGATGGTATCAAGATAGTGGTATCATCGGCAAACAATATGCAGCTGTTTCTGTTGTCAATTTCCTTGGGAAAGTCATTGATGTAGACAAGGAACAGCAGTGGCCCAAGGATGGATCCCTGGGGCACACCCTGGGACACTGCTCTGAGTGAGGATTTGTAGTTTATAAGAGCAGTTTTCTTGTGCTGCACTATTTCCACATACTGCTTTCTGTTGGTGAGGTAGTCCTCTATCCACTCCAATGCTCTTCCCTCTATTTTCAATTCTCTCAATTTCAGAGTTAGGATGTTCCAGTCTAGTGTGTCGAAGGCCTTTTGAAGATCTATAAACAGTCCCATAACAGTATTTTTCTCCTCCCAAAGTTGGTTTATATTGTCACACAATTCAGATATTGCAGTTGTAGTGCCTAGACGTTTTCTAAATCCATGCTGTTATGAGTTTGTTGCTCTCCAGATGCAGGATAAGCTGGTCATATACGGCTCGTTCGATAATTTTTGAGGTTATAGGTAGGTTTGCTATGGGCCTATAGTTCTTGTGATCCATTTTATCTCCTCCTTTAAATTTTGGAAAAATCTTAGAGATCTTGAGAGCCTGTGGGAATACAGCTTGCTTTAGGGAAGAATTTACTATTTCCAGTAGAGGCTTTGTTAGTTCTTCTTTACAACTTTTGAATATTTTTCCAGTATAGTAGTACCTCACTATAGTAGTATGTACTGTATTATCAAGACATACTTAACTCTAAACGTAAGTAACTTTATTTAAGCCACATAATTCACCATATTTAAGGTGAGTAGAGTTGCCTCTAAAGGTAAAAAAGTTTAGAATTAGCTGAAAATTAGGCCTATGCTGCTGGTAAAAATTTAAAAACATAAGTTACCATACCATCAAATTTATTATTTTCATCAGAAACATTTTTTATAGCTCAGAAAATGGCATACTTTAAGCCTATAAAGTAATATTTTGCATTAGTTTTTTGTTAATTTGTAAATTCATAGACCTACTTAGAAGCTTAATTTGTAGAATGTACAAGAGAAAACAAAAAATAGCCCCTTAAATTTTGTTAACTATGGATTAATACCTTTTACGGAACAACTATAAAACAGATAACATAGGTAGGCTAATATAAATTTCATGCTTTCTAAACCGAACTACGAAACAACTAGAAAACAAGTAGGCCTAACTTAGTAAAATGTCATGCTTTACTAATTTAATCCAATCTTGAGCGAAAATAAACATAATATGCCAATATCTTGTAAACAAATAAGTTCTATAAATCTTTCAAAAATGCTTCAACTTACTGGTGAAAAGATATCTTGTTCTTAGCATCCACATTTTTTCGAAAACTATTTGTACATCCATAGGCACAGCAACTCTTAACCATTGTAAAGACGACTTGTAGCTGGAATGCCTAATACTTTTAGTTTTAGTCAATTCATTTTAAAGTTCATCAAATCAATTCAACTTGTGATATAAACAGAAGTAGAAGATAGGTAACCTATAATTTAATAACTCTAAGGACCTTTTTCTTCCATGCATCACAAGCACAACATAACAACAGAATAGGTTATGTATACTGTGACATAACAATCCACATGGGAACAGTCAACGGAAACAACCGTTTGTTAACGAAGTTCTGCTGCAATCTCTATTCTGGACTTCAGTTCCATGGTCAGGGCCATGGTTTTCTTTCTTCCATGCTTTCATGAAACGAAAGTTTGAAAATTTGAAATCTCATGAAACTTAAAACCTTGAAAGTCAAGAAATAAAGAAATAAGAACACAGGCGGTTGATTGGTGGAATCTAAAAAATTGAATTTTGAAAACTACTACTACTTATTGATATTGCTTGATATTGGAAAAAATAATTTGTATTGGAACAGAAATATCGAATCAAAAGTATCGATAATCATTAGTTTGATAATATCGAATCATTTCTATAATCTAAAATTTTAGGTTAGCCCTCAATCATAAACATTAATATTTCTTATTTCATTTCAATTTTTTTATCATTTTCGAAGTGAATTTTATTTCTTGTACAATGATTATGTGATTTCTTGTACAATTTCTGAAGTCTCAGAGATTTCTAGTTTATTACGTGTAGTCTACATAAAATTGGTAAGAAAACTTATTTTTCAGCATTAGTTAGATATTTTAGTCAAGTCTGCATAAGAAGCTACAAAAGATAAAATCTTTGAATACGTGTCACTTCGTTTTTTTCTACAATGATTTTGAAATGTAAAGTAAGGAGTGGATAAGTAAGCACTTCGTTGCTTTCTACAATGATTTTGAAATGTAAAGTAAGGAGTGGATAAGTCTTTTATAAATTTAAAAAGAAGGTAGCCTATGGATTTCACTTTTTTATTGATTAAATTTGTTGTAGGTCTATCAAATTTTATTCCTTTTTCAAGTTAGTCTATCAAATCTACAATAACCAGATATTCACTTCTGTACCCATCCTTTTAATAATAACCTTATCAATGCTTACATTTCATACAACTTATTCATTAATACTGTAGTAGTCCATAGGCTTAATTCTCACTTGCGAATAACACCACCTTTATAGCACAAGATCCCCAGATCAGCCCAATTACTTAAGTTGGCTGGATTGTTATACCTTATACCTTCTTCTTCATCCATTACCCACACTTGTAGGATTGATGGCGTCTTGTCATAAAATAATAAAAAGATATAACAAAAACACTAAATTGATTAAGATGGCAGTGATCAAGTTCAGATCGAAAAAAATATTATGAGGCCTTGCTCTTCAACATAATGGCACTTTAGCCTGATAACATTTGAGACAGGTCATCATTCACATATTCCTGGACATCATAATAAGCCCTGGTTCTCAGGAAACCGGTCACAACTCTCTCTAACACGTTGAGATTCCAGTGCCTTGCTCAATGCCTAGTTTGTAGTGATGCCCGAGTCAACAAATTTTGTTGACTCTTCTTCACGTACATGAGGCAGAGGAGGAAGTGGCTAATTACAGTTAGAATACTTAGCCTAGCAAAAATGGGCTTGCAATGAGCAAGATTTTCGCTTCCAGTACTGATCCTGGCAGCCCGTTTTTGCAGCTTCAGTATGTCCACAACCTTCTCTGAGTGACCCCACATGAGTAGACCGTAGGAGATATGGCAGTGGAAAAGTGCGTGATACATCATGGCCAGATATGCCTCCGTCACATGTCCCCTCAGTTTGAGCAAAAGAAAACAGATTCGGGACAGTCTCTTGGTCACTTGCTGGATGTAGCTGATCCAGCTGAGCTTTGAATCCAGCATAAAGCTTAGCAGCTTCACAGGTTCCTGATCATGAGGCAGATTTCGCGACAAACTGCAGACGATGTTTTGTGTCTTCCTTTCATTTAGCTGGAAACGCTTTACCAGGAACCATGAGGTTGAAGACAGCAGATGCTCCGCTGACCTCTCCAACACCTGCTGAAGGTCAATGTCAGATGACAGCAATGATGTATCATCAGCAAACAGGAGAGTTGCACCATTGTTATCCAGGTCATTGATCATCACGATGAGCAAGATTGGCCCCAGAATTAAACCCTGAGGTACCCCAAACCTGACAGGGAGTGGTCATGAAACAGCTCCACCCAATGACACCACCTGTGTTCTCCCAGTCAGGTATGACTGCAAGATGTTAAGAGCAGAGTCCATAACCCCATAATAGCGAAGCTTATTGATTATTATGTGATGGTCAACACAATCAAACGCTCTGCTCAAATCACACAATGTAAGTGCCAGGGATTCATCATCCTCAAACACTGATCCAATTTTCTCAGCCACTCGATTCACTGCATCGTCCACCTCCCTCTACGAAAACCAAACTGCATACTTAAGAAGAGGTTGTTTCTCTCTAAAAACTCCTCAAGTTGGGGTTTTATGACCGCTTCAACCACCTTTCCAAAGATTGGAGTCATAGATATTGGACTAAAGCTGTTTAGGCTCTGGTGGCCTTCTTATACCCAGGAACGGTTCTTGAGGTTTTCAGGAAGACAGGAAAAATTTAGTCAGTTTAAATTTAACAAGCTGTCATTTAATGAGGAAAAAACATTCATTTTATCATGAGACGTGGCTCACCATCCGAACCACCCATTGGCGAACGGGGTGTCAGACCTCTTGGATTTTTTATAGGCTCGTCTCTGTCATGGGAGAAGCATGCAAGCATGTGTATTTAACCGTCTGTTCAAGATGACCAGCAAGTGCACGCATTCAGTAAAAGTGTTTCTATGGCTCCAGATTTTGATTCTCGCACGTGTGACATGCATGTCTTGAGCGCACTTGCGCACACATGCATACATGCATTGAATGTGTTCATACCCTTCCGAGAAACACTTGACAAGCGGAATTCTATTTACATGGTGCGTAGATTCGCACCACACTTACGGTTTCATAAGTAGAAATTCATCCTGCTGTTTTGTCGTAGGCTACCTATTCCACTTGTAACCAGCTTAGCAACATAGCTAAACGTTTTTTGGATGAAAATTTCAAACATAAATTCTATATTTGGATTGTTTTTATGTGATAAATTGCAATTTTGGACATTTGTAATGGTGAAGATGATTTTGAAAATGTTTTTTTTTCTGTGAAAAGAGTTTTAAAATTGAGTTTTAACCTTCTTTAACCTCAAAATTGTTCCAGCAATCAGATTTTCAACTTAATTATGTGTAACGCTAGTTCGCCTCCATGGTGCACATTGGGTAACACTAAATGGACTAGCAAATGATGGCGGACAGACAAAATTATGTTCTCCTGACCGAAAACTACACAACATCTCAAAGAAATTGGAAATATACAGTGTATATGTAGGCATTTGAGATTCATGAGCTATATATTTGTTGTGTATCTGCCATACGCTAAATAATAATAATATTCCACTTGTATAGTTGGTACTGTACCTAAAAGTCTTTGAGAAAGTGATCCGGAATGAGGTTTATTATTTTAGTTCTGGTAAAAATGAATGCCTCTTTATGTATTTATAAATTATATAGGTTATATATTTGTTGGCACTCCCACTTTTATTATAATTAAAGTATAATTATTGACTAACTTATTGCATTTGAAGTGAAAGGAAAATCGGATTTATGTTTTAATAAGTACCGTATCTACTTCTTTAACCTGTATAATATAATCGTTGTTATTGAAACATATTAGTTGGGTACATCATAAATTTTCAAGTGAATTTTTTAAGCACTGATTAAAGTAGAAAATTTAGGTTTGATTATTATCATTGATCACTTTATCACTGTAAGATCACTCTAAAAAACATTAGCGATTAACTCTTACACTTCAATTTTATAAATTCTAAATACTAATTAATAAAAACTTGTAGTACCCTTTATTATTAGAAACTTTAAAATATTTCAACGACTAGTTTCAACCATAACTTAGGTCAATTCAAGTTGAAATTTAGAAAATGAATAAACAAGTTGATACTAATATAATATGAAAATGCTTATTTTCATATGATTAATTTATTTCATATTCATTATTTTTGGTCAAATTTTAATATTATCAAAAATAGGATTATTTAAGTCAAATTAAATTATATTTTTCAAATTATTCCTATTTTATTTTGCATTTCTATAGATATAAAATTTTTCTTTTACATTCAATTTATTTTTTTCTATTACCAATGCTTGATTTTTTCATATTAGAATTTATATTGATATAACTATGATTAGTTTCAATTAAATGTTCAGCAAACGCCGATTTTTGAGTAGTATTTTTTTATTTTAAAGCCTGAATATGTTCATTGAACCTTTTTTGAAAACATCTACGTGTCTGACCAATGTAATATTTTCAAGAAAATTATAGTTTTTTTTATGAATGTCTTTTTCACCTTGAATTTAATTTTCTTTATGACTATTAAAGTAAAGGGTACTGTCTTTTTCACCTTGAATTTAATTTTCTTTCTGACCTTTAATCAAATGTTGTTGAACTTTCAGAAAGCTGTTCCCGTTGACAGATAAAATGCTGATTGAACTGTTCTACTCGGCGTGCCTGGTGGTGGTGCTGACATGCCTGCTGCTGTATGTGGTGGAGGAGTGGTGGCGCAAACGTTGCCACATGCGTCGCGAGATGTCGCGCAAACAGAGTGGTGGGGGGCCGAGCGTCGCCTTTTTCCATCCCTACTGCAACAGTGGGGGCGGCGGCGAACGCGTGCTCTGGTGTGCGATCAGAGCAGTTCAGAAACGGTCAGTCAACCAACCACCAACTCATTACAAGATTCACTTTTTGCTTGTCTTTTAGTTTTCTTCTTTTTTCAATTTATAAGACATTTTCCAAATTATAAAGTAATGGTCCAAATCAACCATCAATTCATAACAAATTTCACTTTACTTTTATGTTTATCTTTTTCGTTTTTCACTTTTTCCAAATTATGGAAAACGTATTTAAGTAGTAATATTAAGTAATTAAGTAGTGGTCAACATTTTATGCTTAGGTACTCAAAGAGACCTGAGCCCATGTCGTCGTCAGACTGGTCTTCTCGGCCTTCTTCTCAGGAGCAGCAGCCGCTCATTTTCCTTCATTTTTTTGTCTCTACCTCCCCGATTTTCACTCCTCTCTTTAAATTCTCCACGATTTAAATTTTCACCTCTAACTGTCTTTTACATAAGAAACTATAGCTGGCTAGGTAGATTTTTATTTTATTTCCCTCCTTTCATCCTCTTCAGCACACTACACCATGGAGCTTGTTGTGTTTGTATAGATTATTCAATGTATGCACACCTTTTATTATTAGATATGTATCTAATAATAAACTGTATACAGGGTATACTTCACGACATCATTAGTATTTAGGAAATAAAGTATTAGCATATAAGCTGTAACTCCGAAGCTATCCTAGTATCTCTTATCTAAGATATAAATATATCAAATAATTATACCTCTGGGAAAAAAGAATTTACTTATTCAAGAGAATGAAATTCAATTATTGTGGCTTTTATTATGCAATTATATAATTAGATATGTAACATCGCTTATTGTATTATATTGTAATTTTGCTTGGATAAATTTAAAATTTTAATGCAATATAATTGATCAAAATCATAAATGATGCAAACCTTTAACTTTATCTTCCATAAAGAGTGGTTGAGCATTTTTTTATTTTATTTATTCTATTATTGCGGATGATGCATCCGCAGCGTTTTGCTTATGCGTCGGCAATGGAAAGTGCATGGGTGATTTGTTAAGTCCAACTTCAATTATTGATTTGTACAATCCAAAGTATAAAATCATTGGGTTTTGATAGATGTTGCACTTACAAATAATTAATTTATTCTTTTTCCGTAAAGGTTGGCAGTATACATTTCTACTTGCAGTTATGATGAGCATAGAAAACTAAACACACCTTGTGGTACTGTCTATCCTTAGTTCATGATTCAATTTGCTAGAGATTGATAATTTTGAAACAAACAAAACTAGTATCTTACATTGTTCTAATAAACCGGTTTTGCCAATATCAAGTCGTTTTAATTCAATATTATTCATTGAAGAATTTTATTCATTTTAAACTCACGTATCAAAAGACTCTTTGCGATTTACAGTTTTGCCATAGAGAATGGATAGCATAGATATCCCATGATGTAGGGCTTTTCTATTATGTTCTAATCATTCTGTATCTGAACTTATGGCTCGAATCTCGTTCATGCACTACTGCTGATGAGGGGTTTCGGTTCCCCGTGTACGAACATAATGTTGATTGACTTTACTGCTTACATGATATTCGCCTAAGGCTGGCCACTAACTGTAGAACATGCAAGATATTTATTTTTTCTTCGCTGCTCTATTCCAGGTCAAATTATTTTTGTATCATTATAATATTTGTAATCTTTCAGTGGATTATTTATTGTTATTGGTTGTTTATTTTATGTTAGAAGCTGCTGTCAAACAGATGTTTTTTTGTTCGAAGTCTCTCGTTGATGGCACAACATGCATGATAAGCATGTGTGTACACACATGTTCAACACACTTGTCCTGTCGTTAGTAGCCACCCTAATGACAGACAAGGAGAGAAAAACCAATCAATGTTAATCAGGAGCTGACTTCATAACGTTAGTATCAGTAATACAGCACATAAGAAAATATTTATAGACTTGAAAAAAATTAAGTGGATATCTATATTTTATTATTATAAATTTTATATACTCTAGGTTCGATAGTGCTGGGCATGGAGGCGTTGATGGCATTCGTACCCGATGTGTTTGTAGACACTATGGGCTACGCATTCACGCTGCCGCTGTTCAAGTGGGTGGGTGGCTGTCACGTGGCCTGCTACGTGCATTATCCCACCATCACGCGCGACATGCTGCGACGCGTCTCCAGCCGCGTGGCCGCCCACAACAATCGGCCTTTTGTTGCCAACAGTCCCGTGCTCTCCACCGCCAAGATAATCTACTATCGCGTCTTCGCCTGGCTTTACAGCAAGGCTGGCAGGTAAGCCTATCACTCTATCAATAATCAATCATTATAAACACTTGTTTATAGTTTACTCAAGTCTGGTCACTAACGTTAGACCACATACAGATGTTCATCATGCATGTTCTTCTTCAGTGAGAGGCTTCTAACATGAAATGAAAAATCAATAACAATATAATAAATAAACCAATAATAATCCACTGGAAAATTACAAAATATAATGATAGAAAAATAATTTCACCTCAAATAGAGCAGCAAAGAACAATAAACAAAAAATCTGAGACACAATAACCTGAAGCGTTTTGCTTTGATCACAGTTGTGATGACACAGAAATGTATGACGACTGAATATCATGCTTGTTCTATCGTTAGTGGCAAGCCTAAATCAATGTTATTATTGATTAAACTGTACTAAAGCTATATATTAATCTCAACTCTTTTATGAACTTGATCAAATCTTTTTACAAGGTAAATATTAATCTCAACTCTTTTATAAACTTGATCAAATCTTTTACAAGGTAAATATTAATCTCAACTCTTTCATAGACTTGATCAATTCTTTTTACAAGGTAAATATTAATCTCAACTCTTTTATAAACTTGATCAAATCTTTTTACAAGGAAAAATTTTCATCAAGTACTAACATAAAGATAAGAAACATTTTTCGTCTCTGGTACCGTACTAGGGGTGTGGAGGAGGATGGAGAGGATCAGCTGGATGGATAGTGTGCGGAATGAGGAGGTACTGCGTAGTTTAGGAGAGGAAAGGAATATTATGTCAGTAATGAGAAGACGGAAGCGGAACTGGCTGGGACACTTGATGATGCATGGCGGCCTCCTTGTGGCAGCAGTGGAGGGAGGGAGGGTGCTGGGGCGGAGGAGAGTGAAGATGATGGATGATGTCAGGGAGAAGGGAAAATACTTCATGCTGAAGAGAATAGCACAGGACAGGGAGGAATGGAGACGGAGGAATCATGTATGGACCTGCCCTAGGGTAGAATACTGATGATGATGATGACCGTACTAGTCACCAGGAGCTATTCCAATAACATTCTTAATCGCTAATCAAAATGAGGCCTTAATTTTGTTACGTTTACTACAGGTATTCGGATATAGTTTTGGTGAACTCGTCGTGGACAGAGGACCACATCAATAGCCTGTGGGAGCGTCCTCTGATCACGAATCGTGTTTATCCGCCATGCGACACCACCTCCTTCAAGGAAATTGAGCGACCTGACGATGTCGACCACACAAAGTCGACCTCTGAAATTCGCATCGTTTCTGTTGGACAGTTCAGGCCCGAGAAAGATCATCCTCTTCAGCTCAAAGCCATGTATCATTTAAGACAGGTAAACAAACTATTTACTTTTTTTATTTCTTTTTCAGGAAATCATATTTACTATGACGGATTCGTTCTTAATGATTCGTATTCAACAAAGTACAAGTCTGAAATAATTTCCAATAATTTGTTTAATTGTCCTTAACAAAATATTTTATCTCAATTATAAAAATTTATCAAATAATATATTTTCTTGACGAGTAAAATATAATAGATCATTTTAATCAAGAATGAAATTTGAATTTTACACCAGATAGCTATCTTCTATAGGTGGCAGTGGCAAGGCAGAAGATCAGCAACGCTCCTATCTTTCTCCACTGCTATTATAATGTGGATCTCTCTATAGCTTCTGAAACTTGAAGCATCTAGTACATTAGTTGTTATTGAAGTACTTGTTTTATATCAAAAACAGGTTTAGAATGAGAATACAAAGGTTTTCAAATTACCGTAATAGATTGTCCAGAATTTACTCTAGTAACATTAAAACGTTATACTTTTCAATGTAATATATTTTTTATTTCAGATTTTAAGCGAGGATATTTTTGAAAGAACAAAACTAGTTTTCATTGGTTCATGTCGAAACAGTGAGGACGAGATCCGTGTCAAAGATATGAAGGACCTTTGCCGTCATCTCTCCCTGGAGAACAATGTGGAGTTCAAGGTCAGTCTTTCAAATTAAAGTAACATCTCTTTATACGCAATGTAAATTTGAGATACTCATCACTATTTCTAATATAGTAATTTATAATATTTATTAGAAAATTGGGTATTAGGGCTTATGTATGATTATTTCTAGTTTACTCTGATTTTCCAGTTACGAGAAGTTATAAGATAAGTTAATGAGATTCATACATACTATGTTGAAGAATAAATTTCCTAAATTACCTTTATTAGAAGTAAATAAAGATGTTTAAGATTAAAAGATGTTTTCCATATAAAAAATCTGTTTTTTTATATTTTTTTATTGATTTTAAAATAATATTTTGAAAACTTTTTTATAGTATCACTCTGATATAGCGTCATTAAATGTATGGTCCCTTAAATGGGAGTTCCACTGTAATGAAAATCAGACTGCTAGGTATTGAGATAATTTAAGAATTGAAAAGTTTCAATAATGGATAATAATAACAGTATGTTAAAGTCTATCAACCCGGCTGACGGCTTCGGCTAAGCCTAAATAACATTTTTACTTTGTGTGCAGAGAGGAAAATACTGTGAGACTTATTTTTTATTTGTTTTCTTTAAAATTATTTGAGATGTAGACATGGCTGAAGTATGACAGTCGTAAGGCCCATTGACGGCTCAAATTATAAAGTCAGGCGAGGTGTGACCTTCCCGCAAGGGACTCACCACCAACAAAAGCCATACGAATTTACTTTTTATTTGAGTTGTATCATTTTTATTTTCTGTTGTTATATTTTAAAATTGCAATTAAGTTCTATTTTATATATGATAATAATCGTTGTGTGGCAGGTGAACGCATCGTTCACAGAGCTAAAGTCTGAGCTGAGCCGCGCGATGATCGGCCTGCACGCGATGTGGAACGAGCACTTTGGCATCGGAGTGGTCGAGTGCATGGCGGCCGGACTGATAGTGATAGCGCACCGCTCCGGTGGACCCAAGGCAGATATCATCCACGAGGAGGCCGAGAGCAGTCGCAACGGCTACCTGGCCACCGACGAGGTATCAAAACTCAAAAATACTTCATTCATAAAACCACGCTTCTCTGTATAATGTAGGGTGTGTTCACATAGAGCAACTAAGTTGCAGAACATCAGGAAATCTACAAAAAATTACAACCCCGGCTCTCTAGAGCAACTTATTTCAAAGGCGGGTTTCAAAGAATTAGGAAAGACCATTATTCCTTTTAAACAAAGACAGCTCCTTTGTCCCTTGCAGTTGAGAGCAGATTGGCATGTCAATACAATACTATGTAAAGTTTTAATTTTGTTGTAGGAGAAAAAAATCAAATTTCTTGAAATCCAGTATGAAAAGTAGAATCTGATGTAATTTAAACAAATTCAAATATCTCAAATTTCATGCTCTAAAAATTTGTGTCGGAGAAGATTCGCTTTACCATTGTTTTACGGTCCTAAACTAGAGGTAGAAGCGTGGTAATCATGTTATTCATGCTTACTGCAGTCACCCTACTAAATAGAAAAGTTGCAGGTTGCATTGTGCCCGGTAAAGAAACGCTTGTGTTCTATTCCTCACAGAAAAAGTAGCTTCAAGAAAGTTGCTCATGTTAACACGTGTACTGCGAAAGGCTTCGAGCAACATTTTTGAGGTTAGGTTTTTGTACAATATCTCCAATTTTTGTTGTTTGTTTTATCTTAGCTGCTCTATTTGAGGAAGAATTATTTTTTATAATATTACTAGTAGTTCTGTGAACAGTAGACCTCGCGCAGTTATAACGACGTCCCAAACAATAAGCACATCCACACTGATATACTGACTATTTATTTGATCAGATCATGCTTACACAAGATTTAATTATCATATAACGCTTTCCAGAATTTAGCGCGAGAAAACCAGAAGACATCTAGGCGCCCAGACGAGCTGTTATAAGTTCTTTGCATCCTATTTAATAGTGCATAAAAATTGCATTCAATGAGGCATGCAATTTATAGTCTACACAGCTGCTAATTTTTTACCAAGTTACATTGAGATATTGAATTGCATGCGTCATGGCATGCAATTTATAGTCACTCGACAGCTGATTTATGATGAATATTCTATAGTCTGATTTTCTCTCCAATTTTGACGTATGAAGGAGGCTCCTTTTTCCTTTTATATTATCCTTGAAATGCAAAATTTCTAAAAACCTTGTATATACGTCGACGCGTAATTTAAAAAGGAACATACCTGCCGAATTTCATGAAAATCTATTACCGCGTTTCACCGTAAATGCGCAACATATAAACATTTAAACATTCAAACATTAAGAGAAATACCAAACCGTCGACTTGAATCTTAGACCTCACTTCGCTCGGTCAATAATTTGTGATTTTCCAGTGGTTTATTTATTGTTATTGGTTTGACTTATTTGTTGACTGCATGTCGTGTGAAATTCATAGAAATAATTGAGTTATTGGTTGTTTATTTTATGAAGCCTCTCGCTGGTGACAGTGTATGTGCATGCACGTTCAACCGTGTGTTAGTGGCACGTTCAACCGTTACAAACAGACCGACAGGTCCATGTGAGTTCAGTTTTAATTATTAGTGAAAGTAGCTTAAGCATAAATATAATCTACTTAAAATTGGTACATCTATTGATGTTTTATAAATCTGTAATTACATTTATTTTTATTGATGCTTTATAAATCTGTAATTTCATTTGTGAAACAATAAATTCAATTGAATTGAATTCAGGTGGAGTACGCGAACACAATCGCCAGCATCGTGCGACTGCCGAGCGACACGCGCAATCGCGTGCGAACCGCCGCTCGCTCCTCCGTCGAGCGATTCTCGGTCGCCGAGTTCGAACAGAACTTCTTGCGACTCGTCGAGCCGTTCTTCGGCTGAGTGCCTTCACTGCAAGTGCGCCGCTTTAACTCTAGTCGGTAATCGTTTTTGGACCAGGTTGGAAATGATTCGCTCATTTGAATCATGTGAAATTATATTCTCATTATTGACGTTGTAAAGTTTGAAAGTATAGGTGTCCCGTAGAGAACGCAAGATTTGTATTGGTAATTTTTTTGAAAGAATAAGACATTGATGTTGTCAATCCCATTATATTTGTTCAAAATCAATTTGAATTACTAATCCAGGTTTCATGACAACATCAACGTTTTATTCTTTGAATTATGGAGAAATTAACACAAGATCTCTTCTCATACAGTCAAATTGTTCATTTTTTTATTAGTTCTATTCTTGAGTGCGTGGGTAATGAGAAGAATGATAATAATAATAATAATTTTCTTAATAAGGGCAATCAGCCATTAGCTCTACAGCTTGTTCGTGATAGATTTGTTATAATGAGTGATGAGTGGATCTACAGCTTTCCGAACCATCGGCGAGCGATTTTTCAACTCATGAAAATCATATTCAAGAGGAGTTGGCTGAAGTGGTCACACTCCCAACGGAAGTAGCAGGCGCATGATTCTTAACTTATGTAAGCAATTCGAACCGCTTCCGCTACTAAATAAATCCGAATTCAAAATAATCCGATTCCTTAATAAATCATCATTAAGCCTACTTGGAATTTTCAATATTTTCCGTTAAATGGGAAGTGCATTGTAATTGATCACAGTACTGTAAATGCACAAAATATTAAGGTATAATTTCAAGTGACGATTTAATGAGAAATTCAAATCTTGTGTTCATAATGGGACACTCTATATAATGTAAGTTGTGTAAATAAGATTTGTCAAAAATATAATATTACAATATTTACTTTGTACAGTTTGAAAATATTTGTAAGCTGTGTGAATAACTTTTTTGAAAATACGTGGAAAATCTTATTCTTGACTTTATGGAGTTTGAAAATGTTTGTGAGCTGCTTAAATAAGAATAATATTATAATAGAGGTTTTTTATATGCATTGACTTGTACAAGCAATATTGGACATTTTTATGCTGATCAACACGTTTAAGACCACCGCAGCAGCAGACGGAGGAGAAATCCTTCCCCAGCTTATCGAATGTTGCAATGCACACAGACGTCCGTCTGTCTGCTCACGTTTGCAGGCAGACGTTTGATTTTAATCCCGTTTGTTGCAGTGTGCGTTGTCCATTATTATGGCAACTTCTTAATTGGACAACAGATTCCTAATTGGGATGTATAAAATTCTAGTGCCTCTCACTTTGAGAGTGAGATCTGGTTGCCTTGTCAGTTTTTTCAGCTGTTAGTTGTTACTCTTCTTGGCACTACTTACATAATATTATAGCTTGTTTGTGATAGCTTAAGCTGCGTTTACACCAAAGTTATTAACAAAATGTTTATTTTTCCGACCTTATAGAACGGAACTTGACAAACACATATGCTCATCATGTGTATGATAAGTTATGTTCAATCTAATAGAATCTATAAGAACGGAAAAATAAACATTTTGTTAATAACTTTGGTGTAAACGCGGCTTAATATATTAAAATATGGATTCAGCTGAAATCCAAAGACTAGCCTAATGCACATTGACGTTAGTCTTGCACGTGTATCTATTGGAAGATTTTAGAATGATTACTTGTCATTGATATCAATTGTTGTGCCAGTCTTCATAAAAGAGTATCAATGATTTCTAATTTCTGCGGACGCTTTACAGGGTATTATCATAGATAATATAACACATTTCAATTCGAGGGATTCTATGTGACATCACTTACCGAAATAACAATGGTTGAGGAACCTTCGGCAACAGAGATTTAAATATTGATGAGTTTTCATTCATTAACTTTGCAGCTTAATAGTCTGTCTTGTTGGTTGGTAAAACATTGAAGGTAAAAATTTCAGATTTTCATCAGACAGCTTTTAGAGACGTAGTATTGCACTTTTATGCTGTTTCAACCGTAAATGTCTTGAATAGCACAGATTGTAAATTCTTTGAACTTGACAAATTAACGCCTAGTGAGTGTGGGCTCTCCACACCATTCAGAATTTATTGTTACTCTTCAATCATTAGTCGGTTAGTTCATCTTTTCAATGTTTCTACTCTTCAACTCTACTCACTTCGATGATTAATAGAGCAGTAATCATTTCCAATATTATCCAATTTTATTCTTGATGAACAAGATTATGTACATTATAGTTTTCAAATGTTTTATTACATAAATTTCTAATGAATATAAAATAGGCTATAACATTTTCCTCCACCTATTATCTAGAATCGTATATTTATTCATTCATTCATAGACAATAGATACAATCCTGGAACAGGATTATTTTTACTTCCTGGAACGGAATATTAAAGTACTACGACTACCAAGGGAGTAAAGTGACTAAGGTACTTAACACCCTCCCTAGGAACTAAAAATAATTCCATTTGATTATCATGGATGACATCTAGCCATCTAGTCTATCCGAGTGGCCTGAGACATCGCAACTCCATTCTGATGATTATTCATGTTTATTACGTCTGAGCTGAATCCAAGTATCCTGCATGTCTAAGGGTAGTCGAACAAAATATATTTTTATTAATATAGGTGGAAGAAAATGAGTACATAAGTGGACAAGAGAATTTTTCTCCTTCTGGATAAACGTTCGCCTCAGGGAGTAAAAGTAGCAATTTTGTTCCTGGATGTACAAATAACTATTTTGATCATATTGTTGTAAAGTTTATAGTTAGGTTACTTATAATTATATCATAATATTGTAACGTATCCACAAATGATGATCTATTCTAACAATTGAAATTGAATGTTGTATTTTAAGTGCTTTAAAAATTTGTTATCTCTTGAAATTTTAATTTATTGTCTAATCAGGTCTACTTGATTGGATTTATAGCGTGTAAATACAAATACTTTTTGAAGCGGATGAATCTTGTCGATTGCATTTTTGTTGTCAGTAAAACTTGTTTTTACTCTGATTATTTTATATTTATTCATTATCCCATGCAAAATAAATAGGAATTAGGTTACCGTTTGATATTTTTATTCAAAGTATGCAAAAATAATTGAAAATATGCTATTTCTGATTTAACCTTAGTCTATATTCTATTAATTACAGGAGTAGTGATAGTATTCAATGGATGTATAAAAATGTAGAATATAGTAGGCGAAATTAACAAACGGTTGAAAAATTATTTAATATAATTTGAATTTGTTGTTATAAGAGTGTGTTCATCTTCTTTATATTATCAGTTCTTTTTGAAGATGTTTGAAAACACTTTCCAAACATAGAAAAGTTTCATAGAATGTCTAAACCCTATCAACAAGTTCTCCAGAAACTGCTATAACTTCAATTTCCACTCTGGCTTCCTGAAAAACACAAAATTGAATAATTTCAAGTGGGATAGCAACAAAAACGACAGAAAATCTATAAAAACAACAATGTTGAATTATAATTAAGTAGCAAATTGTTCATACCATGAATAATTTTCCATACAATTATAATTTTAATCATTCTCTTTATTTGCTACATCTATACAATTCAAAAAAATCATTAACAAGAACTAAAAATTATGCACCACATTTAGTTGCAAAATCAGTGAAAAAAGGTTGTGTTTTCCATGTTACTTCCTTATAAATCCAAAATTTGAAATTAAATCACACTTTAGAAAAGTAGTGACTATTTGTTAAAGAAAGTAACAGATTATGTACTCAGAATTTTCATTTTAATTTAAAAATTTTATTTTACTTTTTTATCTTAACTATAATAGATCATCCTTTAATTTTGAAATATGGTTAGTGTTAATCTGTATATTGGTAGATTGGTCTCAACTTACCATTGGTAATTTCCCAACTTGGAAAGTTGATCGTGCAGGGTAGGGGCTCCTGGAAGTCTGTAATTTAAAACATCGGCTCAAATTCACTTGTCATTTTAGGAAGATGACTAATTATTCTCTATCGATTATAGATTTAAAGTAATGCTCCACTAATTCTCTAAATTATACAGAGTTCATTGCTTGTTCAACATACATGGAATAAAACTCTTTCCTGTTTAATCCCCACATTTGATGTGCGTCTTATTCGTACAACCAATAACAGAGAAACCAATCGAAATCGTTAAACTAACTCAAATCAAAGTTTATTCATCAAAAAACAATTACAATACAAATTAGAATATCATAACATTTAATACAATTAAAACAATGAAGTTTTATGCATTGAATAATTTCTAGACATAGATAAGTCAATGAATAATATGCACCCAACTATAAATGATATGTTTTAGGGTATAAGTTATTAGTTGCGTGTAAATTACTATTTACAAACTTCATTCAGTAATAGAGGAATCTAATGGAATCTTTCTGATTGAAATGTTTGCTTGATTCGCTAAGAACGATTTAAAAATCTTTTATAAATTTAGGTTCAATAAGTATCAAAGAATTCTTGACGATTTGCAGATTAGAATATCGTATTACTGAGCAGATATTGATATTTCGATAATACTTTAATTAATAATTATTTGTAGGTGATACTCACATTGCTTGTATGTCTCGTTGACTGCAGAAAAGTCTCCAATATCAGCCAGAAATATTGTAGTTTTCACAACTGCAAAATATATGTTATTAAGAGTTAATTCATTACTCAATCATTCTAAATTATAATAAAGATAGATTTAAAACTGTTGAAGAAATCTGTATATTAATCTTTATGTAAATCTGTTTATTACCATACTATGATTAATTTCTTAAAGGAGAAATATTGAAGAGTAGTTGTCACAGCAGTGTAGCGTAACTACACCCGAATCAATTTGTTAATCATGTGTATTGTAACTAAATGGAATTAGCTTGAATGAAATATAATATACAATCACACAGATTAGATAATTATGTAGCTCTCGGTTCTCCACCGAGAATGTTGGACGATTGACTGGTTTTGAGGCAAGTTCCAGTAGAGAGATGTGGGCTTCAAAATCTCTTTTATGTCACTTTAAATCTCAATATCATCCCTCCTATTTTACTCCCAACTTGGGGTATAATCCATGGCAACATATTTAATGCCACCTGAATGCAGAAGGCTTACTCTAAGATATAGATTTATAACTTTTAAGAAAGATGTTCATTACCAGACTGTGAAGAAATATTGAATAAGAGAGAAATATTTAGTACGAAAGTCTGATGTCTCTATTTTTAATGTCGCATTGACTGTCAATCAGATAGACTATTCTCAGAATTTAAATGTAAGAAAAATGTACTTGAAGCCATGCAAGTCTCAGTACAACTGTACAAAAATGTACCGTTGTACTGTACTTACAAATGATGCTTATAATGTGAATCAATATACTTGTACCTGAATAAACAACTTTTATGAATGAGGGGTAATGGTACCCACCATTTTTGTAAGAGGAATCGGCTGCGGCCAGAATTTCTCCCAGATTTTTGAGCGCCTGGTTTGCCTCAGCGGGTGCCCCTCCCGCCACCAGTTTACTTGTGTTCACATCTATTCCCAGAACGCCCGACACATAAATGGTGTTTCCCACTTGGACAGCTTGACTGACAAAAGCAAAAAAATGTAAAATACAAGTTATCTACAAATATTTATTTATTTATTCAATAATTTAACAAAATACAACTTCCATAAAAGTACCACAAAACAGTATAGTTTTTTTTTACGCTCCAGCAGCCTGGACACATGGACAATAATAGTTTCCAGTAGCTGCGGTGGGAACGCGGAATTGGAAATATCCGGAACTCAATGTTCACGTCATTTCCAATTCCGCGCTCCCGCCGCTGCTGGTAGAAACTACTATTGACCCTGTGTGCAGGCTGCTAAAGCATTTGGCATTTTTGTGGTTTATGAGTGGATTGCTATTCCACTTACACAGTACTTCAGATTTTTATTTATTTTTTTATAGATTTTTAATCTATTTTCCAATAGATTGAACTATGATGATAGACCTAACTGAGATCTTGTTATCAAACAATATCAATATATTGTTTGTAATAAAAACCATATAATAAAAGCTATATAATAAAAACTATTATAACTAATACCATAGATAAACAATACCGTAAGTAGATATCCCATGGTATAGGGTATTTATGTCGCAACTTTTACTGTTATCTCAAGCCGATTATTGTCAATTTTTACTGTTTTGTTGGGGTTAGTGTATGAACGGCACAATTTGAGAGACTACCAGCGTCACACAGCTGCATGGGAAAGAACTACGTGAACTATCGGCTTGAGATAACAGTAAAAGTTGCGACATAAACGCCCTATACCATGGGATATCTACCTATGCTATCGTTTCTCTATGCTAATACCTACAAGACTTCAGATTTCTGTAGTGTATGAAACCCGCTATTAGTTGAACCATGCAACTTGCATTGAAAGTAAAAACGTAAATGCAGACATCTATAGCTCAAATGAAAATAGAAATTATAAGTTGTAAAAAATACAAAAATATGTTATTGAATCCAACTTACTTGTAAGGTCCAACAGGCTTTGGAGCTTTAGCGGCAGTAATGATTTTCCTGATCAGTTTAGACATTGTATTTTAAACACAGAAATTAGTAGAATAATAAAATCTAGTTCAAATGTTTATCCAATTAACTTATAAATGTTGAAAATAATCTATTTCCTAAAGTATTTGTGTGAACACCGGTGCTGTGTGAGAGCGAAATGCGAGTGATATAATTCTAGATTAAAAGCTCAGAGTTGAACAGTTGAACAACACTGAATATGTTGCAATTAAAGCTCTAAAATGTATTTGATTGAGTTTATTTTAATGGAGATAAACTTGAGCTGATAACACTGACAAGGTTGAAGGTCAATGTATCGTATGCCTTCTGAGAGCAAGTTATCATAAATAGGCTACCTCTTCTACCAATGGAGTTTAATATGATTCCAATTAAAGAAAAAAATGTATTTCCAAATAATATAATGCTTGCATCAATTTTCAACAAGATTAAGCCATAGTTTTCAGCTGATTAAACTATAGAATGATGATAATTTACAGTACCAATTTTTTACTTTCCTTGCCCTATTACCATAGGTAAGGAAAGTATTGCTTTCCGAAAAAAATTAAGGTACCCCAATTTCTAAATTTCTATACGTTTCGAGGTCCCCTGAGTCCAAAAAAGTTGTTTTATGGGTATTGGTCTGTATGTGTGTGTGTGTGTGTGTGTGTGTGTGTATGAGTGTATGTGCGTCTCTGTACACGATATCTCATCTCCCAATTAACGGAATGACTTGAAATTTCGAACTTAAGATCCTTACAATATAAGGATCCGACACGAACAATTCCGATCAAATGCAATTCAAGATGGCGGCTAAAATGGCAAAAATGTTGTCAAAAACAGAGTTTTTCGCGATTTTCTCGAAAACGGCTCCAACGATTTTGATTAAATTTTTACCAAAAATAGTCATTGGTAAGCTCTATGAACTGCCACAAGTCCTATATCTGTAAAAATTTCAGAAGCTCCACCCCATCTTTGCAAAGCTTGATTTTAGATTCCCAATTATCGGGCTTCAGATACAATTTAAACAAAAAAATTCAAATGGAAAAGATTGAGCATGAAAATCTCTACAATTAATGTTCAGTAACATTTTCACCCAAAATTGAAAATAAGCTCGAAATTTGAGAAAATGTGATTACCCAATTGCAAACTGTTGGCAACTGTTGACTCTATTAAATTATTCACTATAAATAGATAGCAGACCTCGTATGTCTCCAGCGTTATTGTCTGTCACCAGCTGACTCAGATCTTTGTTTATAAGTAGACTTGTGATGCGCGGGAACACTAGCGTCAGGTGATCAATTTTCATAACGGCAAGGAGAGTTGTGTGAGTGCACCACACCAGATTTTTTTAATGAAATCATGAACAACAACAAATCATAGTGTTGTGATTCTTACCTTGAAAAATAATTACTGATGATGATAAAAACTTTAATTGAAAATTTGAACTTTTTACCTCTGTCAATTTAATTTCATTTTATTTTTAATATATATTAGATAACACTATGACAGAAGAAAATGAAATTATTCACTTGCATAGACAGAAAATACCTTTAAAGTCTTTGGAAATAAGTAAGTTTGTTACAACTTTTATAAATAAATTAAAACTACTGTATTAACATCAAGTAGGCTACCGATAATAAAATAGTAAATTTTTAATTTACTGATAACAAATGAATTAAAGTGCTTATTTTTGCCTATTTAAGTAACTAAATAAAAAATATTTGTTTGTCAAATATAGTTTATTATCGGACCGCGGCTGAGTCATGAGGCGTATTTGCTGTTTTACAACATTTTTGATTTGCTATCGCACCCGATAATAGCCTATGTAATAGCCTATATACTACGGTAATAAAATTTATAAGTATCTCATCAGTATTCTGCCCTAGGGCAGGTCCATACATAATTCCTCCTTCTCCATTCCTCTCTGTCCTGTGCTATTCTCTTCAGCATAAAGTATTTTCCCTCCTCCCTGACATCATCCACCATCACCACTCTCCTCCGCCCCGGCACCCTCCCTCCCTTAGTGGGAAGGATAATTCGAATATTCTTTCCGAAGAAAGGACATTGATATGTCCAAAGCTCCACCAATTTATATAGATGCGTAACAATATTATCTATTTTATCTGTAGTTATTACAAATTGCTTTTTTTCATATCATATACAGCTCAAAAATTATCTTCTTAATTCATATTTTGTAAATTCATCTATAATTTTGCTGTATTGTAAGCTATTGTATGTATATAAGTGTATAAGCCAGTGTATATTGTAATCTACATAAATAAAGTACTCAATCAATCGACAGTCCCTTCCATTGCCATTGCAAGTCAGTTATAAGTAACTCAATACTTGATAATAATTTCAAATCATATAAGATGGGCTTATATTATAAAACGTTAAAGCTGCGTTTACACCAAAGTTATTAACAAAATGTTAACTTAATCCTTATAGATTCTATTAGATTGAATATAATTTATCATACACATGATGAACATATGTGTTTGTCAAGTTCCGTTCAATCTAATAGAATCTATAAGGATTAAGTTATTAACATTTTTTTGTTAATAACTTTGGTGTAAACCCAGCTTAAGACTATGATACGGTAACTATAGAACTATTCCTATTCCTATCGGCTTATAAAGCAAATACCGGTATCTAAAAAGTTTTATTTTTAGTTATCAATAGAAGAAAAATTCTCTTATGTACAATCCGGTCACAAATCTACATTGCATTTCAATAATCATATAAAACTGAAAAACGTATTTCATCCTTTCATCCAATATTTTTACACCTTTCCAGTAATTGAGAACCTCTCCAGTACAAGTATTCGTTTTTGTTTTCTTATTGGCCTTTTAATAAAATAACTATTCGTGCATCTCTTTATGTAAAGGCTATGTCAATAATTTACTATTATCTCAATTTTATATTTTTTAAAATATTTTTAAAAATAAATTAAAAATTAGCCTATTTATAGTTTAACTTACGGAATTAGATAGCTCAAGAATACATTTTTTATTTAGATATAGATTGGACTAAAGTTTAAATGTTTACTGAAAATATGGGTAAGAATTGTTCTGAAACAAATAAATTGAAAATCTTCGTTGAAAATTAGCTTATTATAATAGTTTAACTCGCCAAATTAGATAGCTCAAAAATTCATTTTTCATTCAAATATAACATTGGACTTTCTGTTTAAATGTTCACTGAAAAAAAGGGTAAGAATTGGAAAAACTGTCTAATTCTCCATTTTTTCAATTTTTGTAGATCCAAATACAGAAATTCTTGCTTCTATATGTAGCAGAGAACGACTAAATATTGTTGATGAGAAAAATATTACAATTGGCGTTCTGAAGTTGTCAGTGTCGGTGCATCAAGAGGGAGGCAGATGTCAGTTTGTCATTCATTCGTCGAGTTCTGTCATTGATTCATCGAATGACAACAATTCATCAGCTCACAATGATGAGTATGGCATGTCTCTCACCACCAGAGTTACTCCAAACTATGAGACACTGGAAGAGTTCAGAAGTGAGTGAGTAACCATAATTATTGTACTATCTTGACAAAAAATGTAAAATGATGGTGTTTTTTAATTTACAAAACTTTACTTCATTGTAGTCTACGATATGTACAGATGTGGATTGAAGAGTTGATCTTCAGATTTTCGGCGAGGGTGCGGGTGGAAGTTGAAGGAACTGCGCATGCCTGACTCCCTGACTGATGTATTCGCAATTATAAAAAAATCTGGTGTGGTACACTCACACAACTTTCCTTGCTCATTGAACTATAAGCCTCATTATCAAACGAGAATAATTTAGGGGAATAACATGATGACGATTGACGGCAACATATTTGCAACTACGATCAGACTACTGTATAAATATGTGTATATACAATAATTGTTTTCAGAGTACTTTTTCCTTTATGTAAATTGTGAAGTTCGATGATTTTTTTTGAAATTCGTCAAAACAGCTGTTCTACAGATGAAATATCTTGACTATGACTGTGTTCTTTTTATAAACTGCTCTACCTACCTACCTCATGCACGAGAAGGAGGTTACAAAGTCCATTTCTCAAGGATTGGATGGATCCCCCATTAGTACCCCAGGAAAAAGACTCATGCCAGTTGATAGGGCTAATAAATAACTATAAAGGGTATGGATTTGAAAAAAATCGTTAGAGCCGTTTTTGAGAAAATCGTGAAAACATGTTTTTTTAGTAACTGTCATTTTTCTCAAAAATATTACGGAGCCCCTGCAATTTTCTCAGAAATGAGACTCATGTCAGTTGATAGGGCTTATAAATAGCTATCCATGGTATAAATTTGAAGAAAATCGTTAGAGCCGTTTTTGAGAAAACCGTGAAAAACATGGCTTTTTAGTCATTATCCGCCATTTTTCTCAAGAATATTACGGAGCTCCTGAAATTTTCCCAGAAATGAGACTCATGTCAGTTGATAGGGCTTATAAATAGCTATCCATGGTATAAATTTGAAGAAAATCGTTAGAGCCGTTTTTGAGAAAACCGTGAAAAACATGGCTTTTTAGTCATTATCCACCATTTTTCTCAAGAATATTACGGAGCTCCTGAAATTTTCCCAGAAATGAGACTCATGCCAGTTGATAGGGCTTATGAATAGCTATCCATGGTATAAATTTGAAAAATATCGTTGGAGCCATTTTCGAGAAAACCGTGAAAAACATGGTTTTTCAGTCATTATCCGCCATTTTTCTCAAGAATATTACGGAGCTCCTGAAATTTTCCCTGAAATGAGACTTATACCAGTTGATATGGCTTATAAATAGCTATCCATGGTATAAATTTGAAGAAAATCGTTAGAGCCATTTTCGAGAAAAACGTGAAAAACATGGTTTTTTAGTAATTATCCGCCATTTTTTCCGCCATCTTGAATTGAATTTTATTGAATTTCTTATTGTCGGGTCCTCATGGTATAAGGACCTTAAGTTTAAAATTTCAAGTCAATTGGTTAATTAGGAATGGAGTTATCGTGTTCACAGACATACACACACACACAGACCAATACCCAAAAATCATGTTTTTGGACTCAGGGGACCTTGAAACGTATAGAAAACTTGAAATTGGGGTACCTTAATTTTTTTTGGAAAGCAATACTTTCCTTACCTATGGTAGTAGGGCAAGGAAAGTAAAAATACGGCATGCTAGGCTGGTTGGCGCAAATAGCTGGCAACAACTCAGCTGCTTGACTCAAATAGCTGGCAACAACTCAGTTGGTTGACCAAATATGATTTCTATGCATAATAGCGTCTTGCTGATGTGGAAGGAGTAAATCGATACAGGGACTAACTTGTGAGACCGCAACTGGACTTATAAAAATAATAATTGTTCAAGATATTCTCCCTCGAGCTAAGATGAGTGCCGGACATTCACGAGTAAATAGATTATATATATATATAATGAAGATAGATTAACGATTGAGAAACAATCTTTAATCAAGTTTATCATTGAATTAATTTTCTCATCTCATTGGCAATATTCAATCCTTTTTATTAGAATCGGGTTTGCATCATGAATATCATGAGTTTTTCCAATTCCAGGTACTCTATAGTTGGCGAAAATCGAAGAGAAAAAATTCTCCATCTAATAAAATTAGAAGACAAATTCAGTTTGTCAGTAACAGAAAACACTAATGATGATGATGCTCTGAAGAAGACTATATCTATTCCACCTTCAACATTAAAAGTATGGCTCAGATATTTACCTTTAATGTTGTTGCTCTAACCAGAATCTTGAATCATGACCTACTTAGCATTGTTCTGGTTTTAGATAAAATCAATAAATTATTTTCGATGCAATAACAAATCATTTGAAATCCAGTGACTGCTGTAGTTATTCAAAGATTACCACGATTAGATTAGAATAGAATGACTTTTTTATTTGTTGACGTGGCGAAGTTTGAACAGTAATGTCCACTCTACCAATTAACCAAGTCGTTGGCAAAAATGCAATACAAAATATACAGAGATAATAAAGAAATTGATTAATTAATGTATAGATGAACATTAAAATAGTTTCTGCAAATCTCTTCAAGAATATTCAAATTTTCTAATTATTGGGGGAAAAATGGAAAAGCCATATTTTTATACTATACAAAAATTAAGTAAATGATACTAAGATTCTGTTCTAAGATGAGAGGTCTTGAACAATGAAAGTTTTATAATACTTTAAAACTGCTACTTGCAGACAAATTAACTTGTAAGTTTGAAAAGAATTGATTTAAAGAAATTGAGTAATTTGAGGATTCGATGTAAATAACCGTAGTAATATTTAAATAATCCAACGTAAAGTATTGTTCTTTCACTTGAGCCCAGGAAACTATTATGGATCACTTTGGGATGTAGCACTTCTTTGTATCCATAGATACTTATGTATTTTTACTTTGGGATGAATGAAAATAAAAAGTAATGCATCCAAAGAATTTTTCCATTCATCCATTCAGTATAATTGTGTCGATACTGACAAAAAGCATGGTCTCATTTCAGAATTACTTATCAGAAGGTGCAAACATCCTTCTAATAAAATATATGGCGATGAAAAAACAAATTGGTAGAGTCAAAACGAATACTATGCTTATAAATGGTGCTATTTGCAGAAGCCAACTGGTAAGATAAAAATGTTATATTCTTTAAATTTGAGAATGGAGGGTTCAGTCAGGAGAGACAGCTTATTCACTAGAAGGTTATTAACTCTTCGGTAACCTCTAGTCTCGTAAAACAACGTAAGATGTAATTTATTGAACAAAACCAAAAAGAAACAGAACATTTTACAGAAATTACGAAAAAAAACCTGCAAAGGCATAAGCCTGAGCCTGTATTAGAATAGATATAAAATATCATAAGAATCACTATTTTTAAAGAAATACTTAGAAAAATGTTGATGATGTTATATATTATGATAGTATATGATATTTGATACGGCATTTTTATACATTTTACATTGCCAGGTCATGAAAGAAGTCTAAAATATTGCAAAATGAGTTATAAAGATTGGTTTCTTTTCCCGACATTGAACTAAAATTACTTGATTTTGGAAGTATGGAGAACATACACTCAAAAACTAAAATCTCAATTCTCGATCAAATTGTTTCACACATCTTTTCATCGAATAGAACGATAATTCCATCCTAATTCAAATTATTCAGTTGAATTTATTGTGAGTCAATTATCAAATTTTCTACCATATTGATTTTTTCCATCTTCAGTTTGTTTTTCGAAGTGGTCTGACATTCCAAAAAGTACACACTAATACAATGACAGCAGTGAGAACTATCAAAGGACATAATGGGGTGATGCAGAAAATTTATTCTTGGCTAAGTTTTAAAGGTACTTGAAAAATATCATACAGATAAATTACATTCAATAAGAAAGGTAGCAAATTCTACATTGAAAAGTTGAAAATTGGAATTGGAAGTTGATAAACGGGTTATTGGTAGTAATTTCAAGACAATATGACTTATCGTCATATTCATATGTAGGATAGTTGGTCACGTGTGGCCTGGCCATATAAGGACAAATTCGTTTTATTCTTCTGGCATCAATGTACACTTGAAATTTCCTCAGTTTTTCCAGTGGGAAGTATTGATATCACGTGTTGGACCTGTTTGAAACTGAAAACACTGCTTTCCTGTTTAATATTGCCATCAGCTCTTTATTCATTAACAGAGCCACAAATGAATTTATACATTTTGGAGGCTGCAAAAGGCGAGTGTATGAATTAAGTAGGATTTACGAGTGAATAAAATTGTTTATGCCAGAATTCTGACATCCATAAATGTCAATAGTCAGCAATATTTTAGGATGATTGATGCTTAAGCTGAATGCTTTTCAAACTGGTTTTATCCTCAGGTCAATTTTTGAAGCAAGAATGGCCGAATACAGGAAGATCATGGAGACTTGAAGTTGACACGGACATAATTCCTGGATCACTTTCCAAGCCACTGCAACTTTGTTGGGAAGATGATATTCAGATGAAGGCAATTCATATTGATAGAATGGTGGGACATTTATATTCTAATTAATTCTTACTATTCCATTATTTATTTGCCTAGTTGAGCACCTTAATTAAGCAAGAGGTTGCACTTCTCAAGCAAGCATGGTGAGGAATTAAAGTAGGCTATCAAGGAATCTTGAATCAATTCCTCACATTCCAAAATTACACAAGTTTGATTCAGATATTTTCTGCTTCAGCTCATTTCACATGGTTGTCTGATGCATCACGTTATACAGGGTGGGTGAATAGTTCGAGAACGGGTTAATATCTCATACAAAAAGATAATTTGACGGTGGGTGTGATTGGGGATTCTACTCAATTTGAAAATACTACTTTACTATGACTTTCAAAATCTGGTCCGCCATTTTGAATGAAACTTTATTTTTTTAATAGGAAGGTGGTCATGCGATACATAATTTCGATACAAAATTTTAAGAAAAAATGAATGGTGAAAGCCGCACATCGATATCTTAAACCGTTTAGAAGATATTATTAATCAATACCACTTATGTATTTCATTTCTGATTTGCATGGTATTGATTAATAATGTAAATATCTTCTAAACGGTTTGAGATATCGATGTGCGGTTTTCGCAATTCATTTTTTCTTAAAATTCCGTATTGAATTCATTTATCGTATGACAACCTTCCTATTTAATAAAATTATTCATTAATTAGCATTTTAACAAATGCAATTTCTAATTTATTTCCATCTGCATATGTAGGAGTTGTTGGTCACGTGTGGCGTGGCCATATAATGACAAATTTGTTGACAATATTACAGCTTTCCTTTTATCTAGCATCAATGTACTGGAATTTCCTCAGTTTTTCTGAGATATTCGAGGAGAATTCAGACAGGAGGTCAGAATTATGACATCCATATGTCAATAGCCAGCAATATTTTAGGTTGATTGATGCTTAAGCTTAATGATTTCAAACTGGATTCATCCTCAGGTCAATTTTTGAAGCAAGAATGGCCGAATACAGGAAGATCATGGAGACTTGAAGTTGACACGGACATAATTCCTGGATCACTTTCCAAGCCACTGCAACTTTGTTGGGAAGATGATATTCAGATGAAGGCAATTCATATTGATAGAATGGTGCGACATTACATCCTAATTAATTTCTACTATTCGATTATTTATTTGCCTTGTTGAGCACCTTAATTAAGCAAGAGGTTGCACTTCTCAAGCATGGTGAGGGTTTAAAGTAGGCTATCAAGGAATCTTAGATCAATTACTCACATTCCAAAATTCCACAAGTTTGATTCAGACATTTTCTGCTTCAGCTCATTTCACACGGTTGTCTGATGCATCACGTTATATAAAGTTACGCTTCAGATGTCCAAATCACACAGCAACAAATTTCAGCTAACGTTGCTTAGCCCACTTGACTCAGTTTCTTGACATTCGACAAAGAATTGACATTTATCAAAGAATTGTTACAGATAGTCGGAGGTATTTTCTGTATCTATTACGGTATTAACTTACTCCATTTGGAACAAATTATCATCTAAGAAAATCTTAAGCATGACGTATTGAAATGAGATAGAGTAGTTTTACCTAATTAGTGCTTGAAACTCAATAAGCCTAATGATTTTTTTAAAAATTGATCAAACTACTTGAACTTGAACTTTAATTATTCAATCACTCATAAATAATCATTGTGTTCTTTCACAGGAGAACCTAAAAATACTCTACAGAAGTTATGTACTGGATTACCCAGAATTCAAACAGATCTTGACAGATTTCATCCTGCAAGTAACACTGGATAAGCCAGAAAATATTGTTGAATATACAATGGCATTTTTTGCATCTTTCGAACAGAGCAATGGTTAGAACTGTAGAAGTTCTCAGTTACTAAGGAAAAGGATTTACAGCTCTCAGTGCTTGAAGTAATAGAAGATATGTTAAATATAAAAATCATTTATTACGTACAACTATAACAGGCCTTCTTCATTGCGAATATATTCTCCGATGTCTGCTTGATGAAAGCACACGGTTGCTAATGGATCAGCATGCTTGCACTCTGCTGTGCTGCGAGCTGCTACACCAAATCCCTGAAGAAAAACAAAATTAATATTAAAACTAATACAAAATTAACACATGAAGTCCGTTATACCATGGAGAAAAGATAGCATAAGAAGATATCCCATGGTGCAGGGCGTTTATGTTCCAAATTTAAATGTCAACTCAAGCCGATAGTCTTGGCTCAACTCACACTAACGCGACGAAGCATGTGTTTTCAAATGGTGATAATCAGACCAGTCGATTCTAGTCTCCACGACCTCATGACTGTGAGACTGAGTCGAGCGTTGACTCGACATGTTGGTCGAGCCTCGAATTGAGCTGCATGGTACCGTGCATTTTCAATGAAAGTGATATTTTATTATTTTAGATGAGATAATAATAAGAATTGGATAAGACAATAGATTCAAAATACTTTTTGTTACATGCACAGAAGTGATGACTTGGATTTCATTTTTTTATTAATGTGAGGTTTTATTAATGTGAGCAAGAAAGTCGTAAGGTCGAGAGACTGGAGTATCTTCGACTGGAGTCGTACGATTTGTGTCAAGGTAGTGTGAGTTGAAGCTTAGTAGTTCATTTTCGTGAAGCTATGTGACGCTGGTTATCTCTCATACTGTGCCATTCAACACACTCTCATCCGGCCAAAACAAAAATAATAAACAGTAATCGGCTCCATTACTTAAAGTCGATGATTGAGCGTAGAAATTTGATCATCTATTACATAACATACGCACAAGTAATCATGATACATTTAAAAATGTAATGTAATTATAAGCAACTAGTAGTACTTGAATAGGACCTAGTCAAACAAAGAGAAAGGTGATGTGAGACACTCCCAAATATAAGATGTACTCGGACTGATTGTTGTCATTACTCAAGTATTCGTTGCAGAATCTATCATGAGAAATAATTATTGAGAGCTCATCATATCCTTGTTTTGAGCCCCAAACAATTAAATATGTACTATAGTGAGGTCCACGTTATAATGGCAGTGTTTGATTAGCAATGGTGTTGCTATCCTTGTCTATCATTCAACAAAGCAGATAGCTTTATCTCTTTCTCGCTTTTCTCTGTTGCCAGATCGTCTTTCAACAATGTAGAATTAATGATTAATCAAAATATTTCATAATAATCATTATGAAATTATTGAACATATAATTTTTTTGCTTAATAAAATATAATTGATCATTTAAAACGAGAATGAACAGTTAATATTACATCAATAAACCTGTATCAGCTACCATCTATAGAAGGCATTGACAGGACAGATGATCGGCAACGTTGTTCTGCTATCTTTCTCCTCAGCTATTATTTATTTATTTAACAACAATGACAAAACAACTTAATCATAAAATGATTGGAAACGAAAAAACAGGCTTATAACCCTTACTATTCCATTCCCGAATTTTGATTGCATATTAGTCCAAAAGAGGCTATGATTCTTCAGCAGTTTTAAACACATACATTTTGATCCCAGAATAATCACATAAGATTTTGAATTCAGTATGTTAATATAGGAAATTAACTAAAACAATCAGTATTAAACCTGGACTTCAATATCCATTTATTCATATAATTTTCTCAGATTAAATTTTGTTAAAATAGTGATTTGTATTATCACTATAGTGATGTACACTTTATATACTGTAAATTATATACTATATATTTATATTCACATACTTTATATGTATACTTTATAACATGTCCACTGTATATAAGTGGCATCACTATAGTGATAATACAAATCACTATTTTAACAAAATTTAATCTGAGAATATTATATGAATAAATGGATATTGAAGTCCAGGTTTAATACTACACCCTTTACAGATTACTTTCACTATATTCAATTAAAATAACTTTAACTACAATACTTATATCTAACAGTACGTATTTATGTATGAGTTTACATAAATATCACTCTGACATTGTAGTGAGGATTTTTTATAGTTTTTTTATGAAATAACAAGTAAACTAAATTTTGGTTTAAATATGTCTTGTATTAAAAAATAAACTCAAAGACAACTAGTTAATTCATTTGAAAGTTATATTATTGATTTGTTGATAAAAAATGTTCAACTAACTGAGAAATTAACTAACATAACTCTAAGAATTTTTCAATATCGATACTACTGATATTCTGAATGGAAATATTTTACAAAATTCAGTCCATTAATTTCTTTTCATGGAAACATTGAGCTTCCAATTTTCTATTTCAATCACTGATATGTAAGCAAACAGCCCAGGAGGAAAATACAGTAATATAGGGTTTGATAGATATGCTTACCAAAGGAAGATCGCTCATTGAGAATACGACTACATTCTGGTATTTTGGTGTGCTTTCTGTAATTCTTCCGAGTCCTGCTTTATTCACATTGTGTCCGTACAAGAACTGTTGCTCGGCAGATGGCTTCACCCAAATTTTGAACTGAAATGTAAATATTTTTTTAACATGCAGTAGAATAATTTTGTCGATTAAAATGCCAAATAACCTTTAAATTTCACATTCGCATTATATCCGCATTACTCTTCGGCTGTTGACCTGGCGCCGTATTACTTGTGATGATGTCACTCGAGTTGTGAGCTGTTTGAGCAACTCGGTTAGTAAAGACATTTATGGTATGACCAGTGCTACTATTAAGGATGTACTAGCTCTTATTGTCTCTCCCCTGACTGTTTGTATTAATCTGTGTTTCCAGCAGTCTGTATTTCCTTCTCAACTTAAAATTTCTAAGACAGTGCCTGTCTTTAAGAAGGGTGATAGGCATGATCCTACTAACTATAGGCCTATCTCCATCCTGCCTATTATATCGAAGATTTTTGAAATTCTTATTGCTGAGCAACTCCTTGCTTATTGTGACCAGTGCGGCCTGTTTGCGACCACCCAGTTTGGTTTCAGGAAAATAGATCCACCACTGATGCAGTAGATTTCCTGCTTTCCAAGATATTTGATTGCTTTGAGGCACGTGGACTTGCTGGGCTCACCTTGTGTGATCTCAGCAAGGCCTTTGATACAATGGATCATGCTATTCTCGTGGACAAGCTTAGGCATTATGGTGTGGGACCGTCTCCTCTCAAACTGATTCAGGCCTACCTGGGGGGTCGCAGACAGGCGGTGCTGGCTAATGGAGTTCTCTCTGAGATCAGGGATTGTGTTGACTGTGGAGTGCCTCAGGGCTCTGTCCTGGGGCCTCTGTTGTTTCTTATTTCAGTTAACGATATAGCTCAGGTGGATGGCAGGTGTGTTGTCTGTTATGCGGACGACACCACCTTCTTCAATGCTGGTCGTGAGATGGGAGGACTGAGGGCAGCTATGGTGGAGACTGGAGCATTTGCATCGGACTGGTTCTCTGCCAATCGCTTCCTCCTCAATGAAGACAAAACTCAGTCTATTGTGTTCAGTCTCAGAAATGGGAATGAATACAATTTTGCGCCTGTCAAACTGTTAGGGTTTACCCTTGACAGGAAGCTCTCATGGGGCGAGCACATTGAGACAGTTTGCGCCAGGTTGAGCAGAGTGGTTTTCCTGCTGAGGGGTCTCAAACACAGTGTGCCACCTCATTATCTTAAAATTTGCTATTTTGGCTTTTTTCAGAGCGTGATTTTATATGGCCTCCCCCTCTGGGGTGGAGCCACAGATGTCGCCCGAGTCCTTCGTCTCCAGAAGAGGGCCCTGAGGATTATTTGTGGGGCTGGTAGATTAGCCCACTGTCGCCCACTCTTTATCAAAGAGAGGATCCTCACCGTCTTCTCCCTCTATGTTCTCCATACCCTTTGCAGAACACATGCGAACGTGGGGTTGCTCGTGACCCGACAGAGCTTCCACCCATATGAGACTAGGGGTAGACTCAGGCTGGATTACCCTACCAGAGGCTGAGCAGAACTCGGACTGGTCTGGCTCATATGTCTATCAGCCTCTATAATAGGCTGCCTCTGTTGGCCAGGATCTGCCTGCGGTGCGGTTTCGAGGGGCTCTGAGGAGCCTGCTGACGGATCACCCTCTGTACTCACTCCGTGAGTTCTGTATGTTGGAGAGCAGTGTGGTGAGTGCCTATTTTCGTATTTGATTTCTGCCTCTGGGCAGTTGTTTTTTTTTTACATTTTTGACGTGTTATACCTTATTACCTTATATACCTCCTTCTTCATCCATTACCCACATCTGTGGGATCGATGGCGTCATTACACTATAACAGGCCTTCTTCATTGCGAATATATTCTCCGATGTCTGCTTGATGAAAGCACACGGTTGCTAATGGATCAGCATGCTTGCACTCTGCTGTGCTGCGAGCTGCTACACCAAATCCCTGAAGAAAAACAAAATTAATATTAAAACTAATACAAAATTAACACATGAAGTCGTTATACCATGGAGAAAAGATAGCATAAGAAGATATCCCATGGTGCAGGGCGTTTATGTTCCAAATTTAAATGTCAACTCAAGCCGATAGTCTTGGCTCAACTCACACTAACGCGACGAAGCATGTGTTTTCAAATGGTGATAATCAGACCAGTCGATTCTAGTCTCCACGACCTCATGACTGTGAGACTGAGTCGAGCGTTGACTCGACATGTTGGTCGAGCCTCGAATTGAGCTGCATGGTACCGTGCATTTTCAATGAAAGTGATATTTATTATTTTAGATGAGATAATAATAAGAATTGGATAAGACAATAGATTCAAAATACTTTTTGTTACATGCACAGAAGTGATGACTTGGATTTCATTTTTTTATTAATGTGAGGTTTTATTAATGTGAGCAAGAAAGTCGTAAGGTCGAGAGACTGGAGTATCTTCGACTGGAGTCGTACGATTTGTGTCAAGGTAGTGTGAGTTGAAGCTTAGTAGTTCATTTTCGTGAAGCTATGTAACGCTGGTTATCTCTCATACTGTGCCATTCAACACACTCTCATCCGGCCAAAACAAAAATAATAAACAGTAATCGGCTCCATTACTTAAAGTCGATGATTGAGCGTAGAAATTTGATCATCTTATTACATAACATACGCACAAGTAATCATGATACATTTAAAAATGTAATGTAATTATAAGCAACTAGTAGTACTTGAATAGGACCTAGTCAAACTAAGAGAAAGGTGATGTGAGACACTCCCAAATATAAGATGTACTCGGACTGATTGTTGTCATTACTCAAGTATTCGTTGCAGAATCTATCATGAGAAATAATTATTGAGAGCTCATCATATCCTTGTTTTGAGCCCCAAACAATTAAATATGTACTATAGTGAGGTCCACGTTATAATGGCAGTGTTTGATTAGCAATGGTGTTGCTATCCTTGTCTATCATTCAACAAAGCAGATAGCTTTATCTCTTTCTCGCTTTGCTCTGTTGCCAGATCGTCTTTCAACAATGTAGAATTAATGATTAATCAAAATATTTCATAATAATCATTATGAAATTATTGAACATATAATTTTTTTGCTTAATAAAATATAATTGATCATTTAAAACGAGAATGAACAGTTAATATTACATCAATAAACCTGTATCAGCTACCAGCTATAGAAGGCATTGACAGGACAGATGATCGGCAACGTTGTTCTGCTATCTTTCTCCTCAGCTATTATTTGTTTATTTAACAACAATGACAAAACAACTTAATCGTAAAATGATTGGAAACGAGAAAACAGGCTTATAGCCCTTACTATTCCATTCCCGAATTTTGATTTCATATTAGTCCAAAAGAGGCTATGATTCTTCAGCAGTTTTAAACACATACATTTTAATCCCAGAATAATCACATAAGATTTTGAATTTAGTATGTTAATATAGGAAATTAACTTAAACAATCAGTATTAAACCTGGACTTCAATATCCATTTATTCATATAATTTTCTCAGATTAAATTTTGTTAAAATAGTGATTTGTATTATCACTATAGTGATATCCACTTTATATACAGTGTATTTATATACTGTATATTATATACTATATATTTATATTCACATACTTTATATACATACTTTATATGTATACTTTATAACATGTCCACTGTATATAACGTGGACATCACTATAGTGATAATACAAATCACTATTTTAACAAAATTTAATCTAAAAATATTATATGAATAAATGGATAATGAAGTCCAGGTTTAATACTACACCCTTTACAGATTACTTTCACTATATTCAATTAAAATAACTTGAATACAATACTTATATGACGACTTATCTAACAGTACGTATTTATGTATGAGTTTACATAAATATCACTCTGACATTGTAGTGAGGTATATTTTTATAGTTTTTTTTTATGAAATAACAAGTAAACTAAATTTTGGTTTAAATATGTCTTGTATTAAAAAATAAACTCAAAGACAACTAGTTAATTCATTTGAAATGTTATATTATTGATTTGTTGATAAAAAATGTTCAACTAACTGAGAAATTAACTAACATAACTCTAAGAATTGTTCAATATCGATACTACTGATATTCTGAATGGAAATATTTCACAAAATTCAGTCCATTAATTTCTTTTCATGGAAACATTAAGCTTCCAATTTTCTATTTCAATCACTGATATGTAAGCAAACAGCCCAGGAGGAAAATATAGTAATACAAAGTTAGATAGATATGCTTACCAAAGGAAGATCGCTCATTGAAAATACGACTACATTCTGGTATTTTGGTGTGCTTTCTGTGATTCTTCCGAGTCCTGCTTTATTCACATTGTGTCCGTACAAGAACTGTTGCTCGGCAGATGGCTTCACCCAAATTTTGAACTGAAATGTAAATATTTTTTCAACATGCAGTAGAATACTTTTGTTGACTAAAATGCCTAATAACCATTAAATTTCAGATTCACATTACATTCAATGAACTATTTTTATTAAGATTGGATTTGATGAATCATGATCGAGTTTATTGAAAATAAGACGAAATACATCCTCCAAAACGGATCCTCTCCACTCTATTATATGAATGATTACATACATATGTCCAATTTACACATACGTATAAATTCTCTACTCTAAGAGTAATAATAATTATAATATAATTACTACAATATAATTTTTCTACTTTGCATATTCCTGATTTCACTGGATGCGCTTTACACGCGTATACTGGAATAATTGATGGTAAGTATTGCCAAGAAATAATAAATTAGTGCACTCGTTGTAAACCGTTGGCGATTTGACCATCTTCAAATGTCTTAACCGAGCTATAGTGTTTGATGCAACAGAAAGTTGCATGACCTGGAAAAAGCTATTCCTGAACATGTAGGGCGCGATAATCATCTTGTTGGTTATGACAAAATAACATTGCCGACAAGTGGTATTGGCTTCTATATAAAAAATTGATCGGCTTGAATGTTGATTCATTCAAACTGTAGATGAGTCGGGCTGATCTAGTCTTTATAGCAAATAGTTTTTATTGTACATCAAGGGAGAAGAGTCAAGAGTGCGACCTTTTCCCTGAGTAAAAACGTTTGTCACGGCAAAACCAAGGTTGACAATTCCAGTGAGAAAATCACTTTTGTTCTGTGATATATTCAGTGTTTCCAACTTCTACATTCATAAAAAAATAATGTTACTTTACAAAAATAATTATATTGTAAAAGGTGTAGTTAAGGTATTGTGAAAGGTACTAACACAAAGTGATATACGGTACGTAAATTAATTTAGGAATATGGAGTAATGAGTTTTCAGGTGAGATTTGATAATTACCTGTGCATAAGGTGCTAGATAGTTCAAGGCAGTAACGTGCAACAAGAACTTTCCACTTTTAGTAAACTTTCCAAAGCATGTGCCAAGACTGACAAAGTGATCGGGGCCAACTGATTCAGCAAACTTCAGAAGTCTTTCCGAAACGTAAAATACCCTCTCTTTGTGTTCTCTAAATACATACTGACCATCGGGTCTGTCAATTAGTAGTTTTACATTTGGGCCAATGCTGAAACAGAAGGAATAAAAGTTATAATAACAATACTACTTATATAAAATAAATATAGCCTAATTGATTTTAAAAACATTTACAGTCATCGTCTAATTATTATTGTTTGAGAATAGAATTATTGTGATGTTTCGATCAGTTCTCACTATTTGCAAACAAGAGAATCAATTAACTTAGACTATCTTAATAAAATTGTCTTTTAACGTACTTACAATTTTGATAACTTTTCAAATAAAAGTTTTGTTCTCTCATCTGAAAGTCGTCTCATTTTAGTTGCCTGTTTTTTGCTTAGCTAAAAATATGAAATAAGGAATGTAATAATTATGGTATGTTTCTCTAAACTTACAGTACCCTAAAACCTAAAACTGAACTGAACCTTGAATTGAGGTTATGTAGCAGAATTATTTTGAAAGCATGGTTGAGAATCACATAGAAGATACAAGTAGGATACTAGAGTAGCAACGTATCTTCATGAGAGATTTTTTGAAATTGATTTGATAAAATATACTATAACTAATGAAAATTCAACGATTATTTTATTGAAATTAAATTTTTATGTATCATAATTATATATCATTGTCAATCATAATAAGTGAATGAATAAAATTTACTTTCACTCAATAAACAACACTTTTTGATCTCTCTACCTGTCCATTGGGAACGAAGCCAATAAACAAAACACACACTCACACGCCAACATAATCGAAGAGTCATCGTCAGCTCACTGCAATTTACAATAGTTTTCTGTTAAATTTTACATTTTTTCAGAAGTGGGTAATTTCATTTAAGCTTACAAATTCATGATCTGAGAATATAGTTTTATTAAATTTAGTCAAACACCTTAATTTGATTTCAACCAGCCAAAATGCCGGTGAAACCTGTCGAAAAACAACCCGAGGAGCTGGTAAGAATGACATTTTTACATTTTCCCTTAAATTATGTTGAAATTTAGTTGAAGTTTTGTTATTAATATTTTCATAAATTGGAGATTCATATAGATTACATTTAATATTCCAACTTTAAAACTTATAAAACACTTCTGCAAGATGCTTTGTCATACCGTACAGGAAGAGGTTATGTTTTTCAAACACAACTAATGACTATAGATATTTGTGTATTAATTTATTAGGACCAAATTCAGCATCAAACTTTATATTAAACAGGAAAAATGCTAGTCTCTTTGAGTCTAAAACCGATAGGGATTAAAACATTAGCACTTCTCATTATAAGATTTGAAAAGTAGACTTATTACTATTCAAAATAGAACGTGAACAAGACGTGAAGTTTATAAAAGTTGCAAAGGGCAGACTTGTATTTTAATTAACTATTGGTTGGAATGTTAGTGATATTATTTGTAGGCAGTATTTCAACTGACTATCAACGCTGATAATGCCATGATAACGTTTTTGATGAGTGTAAGGATCAACGGGTGGAATTTTTATTTGACCATAGTAGGTCACAACTAATACCTCACTCCATCCTAACCGTTGACAGTAGAAACCAATGCATTTAAATCCTAAAATATATAGGTATTCAGATACATTCATTTTTAGTAATCTATTTATTTGAACATTGAATAACTTAAAACGTAAAACTTGAGTTTTTTTGCAATTCCAAAGTTGGTGTAGAGGTTTTTGTTGTTAAAACTTGTTTTCAAATGCATAATTTCATAACAACACAAGATATAAACATATATTTGTGTATAAATATTATATTATCATATGTATTATGTCCCATAAACAGATATTTTTCTTCTCCTGTAAGAGAACTATGTTGAATAGGCCTCAAAGACTTTGTCAAATCAAGAAGCACTTGTTGGGAAATTTATCTTTCATATAAATATTTCAATTCATTATTGTCAAAAGTTCAAGTGAAAGAGGCTCCTTGTTCTAGATACTTATTGTTCGAATTTTTATTGAAAATTATTTTTTTCAGTCTGAGGATGACAAAAGGCTCCAAGAAGAACTCAATATGTTGGTGGAGAAAATAACGGTGAGTAGGTCTATATTACTTGATTTTAATGTGCCTAGCAAGTATCTCAATTACTAGAGGTTACTTTTTACGCTCTGCATCCGTTAACTTTTATTATGGTGAATGTGTTTTCAGATTTAATTTAGCTTTGTGATTCTGATTTTGATCAGTAATTCAGTATATTCAGTCCATGACCAGCAGTCGCCAGACAAACTTCGTCGAAGAATAAAACAACTAATACACAAATTCACAAAAACTGAAAACTTTCTGGTTTTTGATATTTTTTTAATTGATTTTGTGGTCACAATTGTTAAAAGTTACATTATCTACTAATTTTTAGTCTTCATGCTTAACTTGATAACACTTTATACTGGGCATTTTAACAGTAATCATCCATTTCCTTCGCCTCTGCCTTATGTATATCAAGTAGAATAAAAAAAACTTGTTAACTCTTACTGATGTATTGATCACCACAACACTAGGCATCGAGGGCTGTTTGACATCCCCAGGGTCGCCTCCAGAGATCGCTGGTATGCTATAGGAATGATACATCAGAGTCGATGCTATGCATTTGTATAAATGTTTTCTGCAATAAAGAAATCTTGAAATCTTGAGCACTACGCTACTTCAACAGGCTTCCTGCAGGGGTGAAGCAGATGAATCTCAGTGAGTTCTAAAGAGAGGTGACCAGCTTCTTGAGAGCCAGGGCTTATTATGATGTCTAGGTATTTTTAAATGATCTGTCTCAAATACTATCTGGCTAAAATGCCAGTAAGTTAAAGATCAAGGCTTCAAGTATATGTGAGTTGAATTGATCACTGCCATCTTGATAAAACAGGTTTAAGAGGTATACGGTATAAGTTTTTAACTCCTAAATCATATTTCATAATAATCTTCAAGCATGAGTTAATTAAAAGTCGAGCTGATTTTTTATTATATGATATGATTTTAAAAGTCCAACTTTCTTAACCAGAAAAAATTATTAGGATACTTACCGTATTGATTTTGTTGAATTCTATAACTGTTCTTTTAATTGCAGGGTCCTGATCAAATGCTGTATCTGCCTGCTCTGGAAAGCATGAGAGATCTTATAAGAACATCAACCACATCTATGACCAGTGTTCCCATGCCTCTCAAGTTCCTCAGAGTGCATTACGGTGCACTGAAGGAAGCACTTGATAAAATAACTGAACAAAAAGCGAAGAATTTGTGCGCCAGTATCATTTCGGTCCTTGCCATGGGCCAAGATCAGCCTGGAGCCAGAGAATGCTTGAAATTCTGCTTGGTATCTACTCAGAGGGATGTTGGAGATTGGGGTCATGAATATGTTCGGTAAGTGGCAAGTGAAATTATTTATCAGTGTGATGGGCCAACTCAGATAATACTCGTTAAACCAAAAAAAAAAACTTTACAATGGTGTTGCAATCGGTTTATTTGACAATAGATTTCTATTATATTTTTAAGTTCATGCGCGAAACCTCATGTATTTGAAATTTTATTGTTATTGCCTCATGACAACAAATTATAAACTTTGTTCAAGTTGAAATGTATTTAATTTAATTCTTCTTGTCACAGTTTGAAAATTTGTGTTGTTGTGTCAACCAATCCTGTGATAAAGGAATACTTTAATTTGATACTTATGTAATCTTTATGGAATTTAATGATGTTAATCTTTAGCCTGGAATAAAGTCTAATCCTGTATACTATTATCATGATTTAAACTATGTTAAGTAGAATTAATAATTATCAAAAATGTAAATCATTGAATAATTGAATTTAACTTAACAATTACATTGAAAATTGAACGGCAAAGAAAAATGGCAATAAACTATAAAACGGTTTAAACTATGAAATTTCCCATTTTTACAGTAGAAAACTTGTTTATATATTTTTTTATTAAACTATTTTATTGTGGCTAAGTTTTTTACAATAATTAATTAAAAATAAATCTGAGTTGAGTGAGTAGAGTTTTACCATAGGTATAGGCTAATAAAAAATCTCCACAGTTTTCATGTGATACCATGTTGATCACATTCATTGATCGCTGGTGAATGTGTCGTGGCCTCTATCTAATAATTACAATAAAATGTGAATTGATTATTTGGCTGTCAGAAGGATTTTGCATTGTTTGCTTATAAGAACAGTAAATTGAGCTAACACTCTGCAATTTGAACTGTTGAATATTGCCTATAATTTGAACCTTTTTTATAATAAATTGTTTGTTTGTTGTTTTAGACAATTGGAGGGCGAAATAGCTGAAGAATGGGCTGCTCTAGAAACCGATCAGGACAAAGCAAAACTGCTGCCCCTCATTGAAAGCATCATTGGCTTTGATATGAGACACAACGCTGAGATCCAAGCATGTGATCTGCTCATGGAGATTGATAGGCTAGAACTACTCGACAAACATATGGATAGCACTAACTATCCCCGTGTCTGCCTCTATTTAGTTGGGTAAGTAATTTTCAATTCTTCAACAGATAAACGGTTTCTCAATTAGAATAATTCCACACCAAATCAAACTTGTTTACAATATTCTTTTTATTAGATTCTATCCTATTTTCGTTTGTTCTCATTTCTTCCCAAAATATAACTATATCATATTAAGATCTATTTCATAGATCTATTTTATCATGCTATCATGATCTATCATGTTAAGATCTATTTTTAGACCTATTTCTTGGATCTATTTTATAGCCTATTGTTGGTTTTGATTACTTCATTTGAAAAAGATTGAAACTCTGTGAAACATGGTAGTAAAAAACTCCAAAACAGACGCTCATCGGGAGTGACTACTTTCATGTCAAATTTATTGTGTTTAGATCTTTGATCCTGTATTTTATAATAATCATCATGAGACGAGATTTGATATTCATCAAATATTTAATATTGAGGAATAAATTTTATTCCTCATCAAATCAAAATTTAAAAAAAAAAATTGTGTGATCATACTTTCAAATTTTATCTTACTCTAATGTTCAACTAAAATGTAAGTTTCTGATGGAATTTAGATTTTTATTGTTAATAAATTTGTTTCAGGTGTTCCGTTTATGTTGAAGAGCCTGAACGAGCAGCCATCTTGAATCGTGTTCTGGAGCACTATTTGAAGTTCAATGAATACCCCAGAGCTCTTTGTCTAGCTATGCAGCTCAACAATACAAAAACAATGTCGCGTATATTCAGCAGCTGTACTGACGTGTGAGTTTCTATTTCAAATCACTTTTTTCTCCAAATTTCTAAAATATTGTCAATTTTGAAAAAATGTATCATTTGTCATTTATCAAATTGTCTAAATTATTACAGTTGTCATCAATTTTTCCGTATATCGAATACTAGAGACTGCAAGTTGTCGAACAAATTTTCAATAATATGCAAAATGAAAATGATTGACTGATATTTTGTTGCAGGGCTGTATGCAAGCAATTGGCTTACATGGTTGGAAGGCAGCAACTACTTCTGGATCTAAGTGAACTTGACATGCCTTCAGACTTGGTATCCGAGCTAAACAACATCATGACCAATGCCCATATTAACGATCATTTCCAGAGTCTAGCCAGAGAGGTTTGTAGAATCATTTATTGGAAAAAAGTATATTTTTATTGATAGTTGGAAATGAAATTCCGATAATAACTTGAATAAGTATTGGATTGTATATACAGGTGTCCTATATGTTGTTAAGTGCCAAACTTTGTTGAATGGGTCTATGGCTCAAAATGAAGAAAAATCAAGAATAACACTTTTTCGAGGAACGCTTCGTTCTCCAGTTATTCGCCATTTTGTATTTTTTATAAAGTAATTTATATTTTAAGAACAGTTTGAACGATTGGGTTCACATTTGCGATGACCTAACTATGGTGAAGACCTAACAAATAGATAATAACTAGCTCAGTTTGATAATACATTTCAAAATGGCGGTTATTTCAATCTGTACAATAAAATACTAGAAATTTTCTTTGAAAATTTCAAGAATGCTTGTAGCCCTTTTCGTCACAAATCGATTGGTGTAACTGCCAAAGCAATTGGACATCGCATAAGAGCATCAATTAGTAGGTCTTTTCTGCCCTAATTATGTTTCTCAATTCATAAAAAAATCAATATTTTGTCAAATAACTCTCGAGAAATGATGTTCAATATGACAATAATGTTCAATATGAATTTTGTTTTAGTTGGACATAATGGAACCAAAAACGCCAGAAGAAGTGTATAAAACGTGGCTAGAAGGCCTGGTGCTGAGACCGACTTACAACCTGGATGCCCCCATGGATTCAGCACGGCACAACCTCGCATCAACCTTTGTCAACGCTTTTGTTAACGCTGGATTCTCCAGAGACAAGCTGGTGTGCGTGGAAGAGGGCAACAAATGGATGTACAAGAACAAACAACACGGTAACTATTCTCTCTTTTTTCAATTAATTATATTGCTTTACTTGTAAGCAAAGTTCGCTTTTCAAACGAATGAAATCATTTATTTATCCATGAAATTCACATTTTTTTTTAAACAAATAGATGGGGGGCTTCTGACAAACTACCTAGTTCATCTTCTACTTCAATACCTCTGTATAATTTTTATTCTAATATGATTTGCAGTTTTCTTGTACTCTATTCCCCTTTTCGAAAACTTATTTACTACAGTCAGCAAGGTTCAGCTTAAGCTATGACGTCAGAGTAGATACTTACGACCTACTCCATTAGTTTCAGCAGCTTCTCTCAATCATTGTCAATTTTAATTCATTTGATACAGTTGAATCGCTTTTTTTGGGATTCCGTAGTAGTTTAGAACAGTATTTTAGCATTAGGTTGGTCAGTATAGAATGATGTGATACTTTTTTATGTTTAGTGTTAAGTTGTGTGAATTTTATGCATATTGACAGTGCCTGTACAATATTTTATTATAATGTGTCTTAGGCAATAAATAAAATTTGAATCGATCGCAATATTCATAAGAGGATTGGAAGCGTAATGGCACTAATTTACCCATCATCAGATTCAAAAAGATGTCTATCCATCTAACAACGATAGAGATAATCATATATCTATCTAAGGCTAGGCGCACACCAGTTAGTCAAGACAAGACATGATCAGACACGTTTAGTCACAATACTTGACATTGTAGCTTATGACGCAACTCACACTGATTAGTCATTGCAATTAGACATGTCTTCATAAGAAACTATTTGAAGTATTGTGACTGAACGTGTCTGATCATGTCTTATCTTGTCTTGACTAACTGGTGTGTGCCTAGCCTTAGATAGATATATATCTCCAACCAAGAATTTAGTTTCAGGTTTCAATGGTAGTTTCAGTTCCACCGTTTTTCACCATTTTGTGAATCGCTTTGACAAGTTGAAATTTGGAAGAGCTTTAAAGTGTGATTCGATGTTTCAAATACAGTATTCTCAAAACTTTGCGCCCAAAATCAGCGCTTTCTCCAGATCTTTGAAATTTTTTCTCGTGTATATTACCTGGAAAACGTTGAAATTGAATACACAGACGAGCAAAGCTGGCTAGCCTATTAAGATTTCTTTTCATTTTACATGTATCAGGTGTTTTGGTTCCAACTATATCTTCAATATTATGCTATTTCAGCTATGTTGAGCGCGGCTGCATCTCTCGGCCTCATCCACCTGTGGGACGTTGATGGCGGTTTGACGCCCATTGACAAATACCTCTACACTTCAGAAGACTATATCAAAGTAAGCTACTATTGTGCCTATTCCAAAAATTTATTACATCTTAAAAAACTGTCAAACGGATAGAAAATCACATAAAAATACGAATTTTTAGTCTTATTGGAATGAATTTCTTGTGCAAACTAGAAAATATATAATAAAATACGAAATTTCCAGAATTAAGTGCTGTGGGAGATCTAATGTTGATTAATCATAAAGACAATAGGAAAAATAATAATTGATTAATAATTAAAGACAATAGGAAAAATAATAATAGTCTATTCGGTTTGAGCACTACCTACAATTTTCCTTTTGCTAGATATGCATTGTCATTTTCTTAGGAAATCAAAATTCAACATATATAGTAAAAATGCAGTATAAATGGACAGGCCTAATGATAATTGAAATTAATAAATAAAATAAATAAATTTGTCAAGTTTGTTTTACAATTCGAAATATTTACATGTAGCTGTAAAAAAAGAAGAAAGAAAATTAGAAATGCATCAATTCATCACATTGCTTGTTCAATTCGACTTCAATAAACCATTTCATATTGTCAATCACACCCTTTTGCCTTATAAATTGAAAAACCAGAGTCAATTTTCTGACTGTGTTAAGGTGGTTTTCTTCATATTTTTCTGATCGCCACCAACCTGGGTGCTACCAGCCCAGTCGTCCGACCCTTATAGAATAGTTTTCATCCGATCCGAACTGATTTGGATCGATTCGAACCGAATGAAATGTATTTGAGACAAGTTACATGTATTCAAAATCGCTAGTTTAGAACTCTCCTCTCAGTCACACCACTCTCACTTGGAAAATAACATATTTTATCCAATTTTATGAGTTGTAATGTTATTTTACTGTATAAAGTTGTAGGTTTTAGTGTTTTTGAGTTCTTCAAGTGATAATTTTGGTGTTATATTTCAGTCTGGTGCCCTACTCGCTCTGGGAATTGTCAACTGTGGCGTGAGGAATGAGTGTGACCCTGCCTTGGCTTTGCTCTCCGATTATATCCTGCACGAGAGCTCTACTATCCGTATTGGCGCAGTTTTAGGTATGATATTGTTTAAACCACATTGAATATTTTCCCAATAAACTTATTAAATCCGTATTAAATGTTTTTCAACCTCATTATAAATGATTCACTCAAATTTCAAATGTAATGAGAACTTATTGAGTGTTTGGGTTGCAGAAAATCAAAGTAAATTTCTTATCAGTTGTTTTCAGATGAATATTTCATATTTCTCCTTGAATTGGATTATTACTCTTTAATACAATCACAAATCATACAATTATGAGCAGTAAAGATCATATTTTAGAAACATGTAAGGCTATTTTTAAGTAAGGTAATGGAAAGTACGTTGGTAAATTGATGAGATGATCAAACGTCCATGCCATCGGGCGGGATTCAAACCCACGAACCAGGCGATGCTAGCAGAGCGAAGTTTATAAAGATCCTTACCACTAGACCAATCTGAAATTTGAACTAAAGAAAACCTATTAACATGATATTGTTCAAAAGCTTGAATAGACCTCAATAATTCAAAGTGATTTTAGTTTATTTCTATATTTCTTCACGTTATCTGCTATTTGTTATCTATGTCCATACTACTAGAAAGTAAGTTAAGATATTAAGATAGTATTATATTGTTCATAAATTTCTAGGGTTTATTTATTTTGAGATCGTTTCATGAAATAAAATAGAAAGGATACTAGTAATTAAACGGTGTATGATAAAAATATAATTTTATATTGGTGTTTGTTGCAGGTTTGGGTTTGGCGTATGCAGGCACGCGACGACAGGATGTAGTGACCTACCTGCTTCCAGTGCTGTCGGACAAGAAGTCGAGTTCGGAGGTGGTGGCGATGGGCGCGCTGGCCTGCAGCCTAATCATGGTGGGCACGGGCGACGCCGAAGTGGTCGAGTGCGTCCTGCAAACACTCCTCGATCTGCCCGTGTCCGAGCTCCAGGAGGGCACCTACTCGCGTTTTCTGCCGCTGGCCCTCGGCCTCTGCTACCTCGGCTGGAAGGACGAGACGGAAGCCACCAAGGAGGCACTCAAGGTGCTGCCCGAGCCCTTCAGGTCCATGGCTCAGCAGATGCTCAAGATGTGCGCCTACGCTGGAACCGGCGACGTCCTCGTCATCCAGGAGCAGCTCCAGATCTGCAGCGAACATTACACCCCCTCAAAGGACGATAAGAAGGATGGAGACAAGAAGGACGACAAGAAAGATGATGATAAGAAGAGTAAGGACTCGAAGAGTAAAGACTTGACTTCGATGCAAGCGGTGGCTGCGCTGTCAGTGGCTGTGATTGCTATGGGAGAGGAGATCGGCTCTGAAATGACCACCCGTATCTTCGGACAACTGGGCAGGTATGGAGAGCCAGCTGTACGTAGAGCAGTGCCCCTAGCAATTGCTCTGTCCTCCATTTCAAATCCACAACTGAGTGTCATCGACGTTCTAAACAAGTACTCCCACGACCTGGATGAGGAGGTTGCACACAACGCTATTTTCTCGATGGGCTTAGTTGGTGCCGGCACTAACAACGCCAGGTTGGCGACCATGTTGAGGCAGTTGGCTCAGTACCACGCCAAGAACACAGGGCATCTGTTCATGGTGCGCATCGCTCAGGGTCTGACGCATCTGGGCAAAGGCACACTATCGCTGTCTCCGTTCAACACCGACCGACAGATCATGAATCCGGTGGCGGTGGCTGGTCTGCTCATCACACTGGTCAGCTTTCTCGACACCAAGAACATTATCCTGGGCAAGTCGCACTACCTGCTGTACACGCTGGCGACGGCCATGTACCCGCGCTGGCTGGTGACCTTGGACGAGGAGCTGACCCCCATGCCCGTGTCGGTGCGTGTCGGACAGGCGGTTGACGTCATCGGCAAGGCGGGTACACCCAAGACCATTGCCGGCGTCCACACGCACACCACGCCTGTGCTGCTCGCTGTTGGCGAACGTGCCGAGCTCGCCACCGACGATTACACCCCTCTCACGCCCGTCATGGAGGGCTTTGTCATACTCAGAAAGAAGCCCGTTGAAACTGCTTAACTTACTAACTCTAGTTTTCTATTATTCGAAGTTATTAAATTAATACTTTTCTTCGCAAGTGCTCCGTTTCATTATCTATTTCAATTAACCGTTACAATTTTGTTCTATGAATTGTGAATGTTCCAATCAGTTTTGTTGCAGGCAACTATTAAAATTCATAACTCATTAATCGAAAATGATGACATCAATACTTGACCCATTTCCTGAACAACAAATTCTTTCTCAACTCGGATTTGTTTTCTTATCCACCCTCAACTTTGACAGTATGAAGAAATTTTGGGTTTGGAGTCTCTTTGTGTTGAATATATTCCAAAATTGCCAAGGAAAATTAATAGAAGTGCTGGAACATAGCCATGTTGATAATCTACTTGTGAGTATCTTTGGACATTCAAGTAAAATTTCTCTTTAAAATCCCTTAATCTTTTTATTGTTTAGTGAATAATTGGAACATTAGTTACTAATGGAAAATTGCAAACGGACTGGTGTGTATGAAGAAAAATGATCCCAATTGAAACTAGGGCATGACCATATTGGAAGTTTTTTTTAGACAAGTCGGCAGAGCAGGAAGCTCTCTGATTGGCTGATTGGGTTGGCGTTCGGGAATCAGCTGATAATCAGACAATTGGAGAGCTTCCTGCTCTGTCGACTTGTCTGAAAACGCCTAATATGGTCTCGCCCTTATTTCTACATCGTCTCACAATCTTTTCTGGTGAATAAAAGAATATTATTGCCAATATTACTAGATGGGAAATCAGTCATATCTTTGTGTACTTCATCTTAAAGTCTAATGTCTACACAACACTTGTAATATTTTAAAGTGTGTTAAATAATTGTAATTATCTATCTATCACTTCCCACTAGTCTTGGTAATACAAATCTACTGCTATGATAGAAAAGATATCAATATTGAAAGATTTCACTGAAAACTCTAAAGATTTGCTTACTCCCAAGAACTTTTATGAAAAACATTGATTTTGTAAGTATAATCTTGAATTAAATTGTCATTAACAATCAAATTGACTCTTATTAATCTATTTTAAGCATATAAAAGTTACTTATTGCATAAGGTAAATTAATTTTCAAGTAACATTATTTTTACAGGAGGGGGCGATTTTAGACCATTGTAACTCAACAACTAGTTTCGCCCTAACTTAGGTCATTTTCAAGTTGAAATGTGGAAACAAAATGAAAACTAGTTGTTAACTATTTCAAAGTTTTTAAAAAATAATGGGTACTACAAGATTTTTATATTGCTTTTATTAATTTGTTCAGAAGTATCCCTAGTAAGTGAAGTGTTTTATATTATCTAATATTTTAGTAGCATATCAATAGGTACTAATATTTTAATGTCACTTTAAGCAGAATTTTAATGGCTTCATGAGAATAATGTTTGATATTTATGTTCACAAATTATTTATCCTTGAAGGTAATAATTGAACAACTTCTGAAAACTTATCCATATCCTTCAGTCCATGGACGACTCCTCATAACAGGGAGATCGATGAAGGTGAAAGGCGATATTATCAAAAAAAGACGAGAACAGAAATGCAATAATTTTGTGCTGCTGACGAAAGAACTGGAAATGGTTTCTGATGTACTTGGTAAACAGCCTGAATCAAGAATCATTATTGTCCCACTGACATCGCTCTGGCAGTTGTCGTCGTTTCTGACAAGCCCAATATCACAGAATTTGGTCAATATGTTGATATTGTTCGACCCTTCACTGACAGTGGAAGGCCTAGAAGCGGTGAGTAGGCTATTGTATTCAATGCAAGTGGTCTAAACCTGAATAAGATATTTTTAACCAGATCAACCATTCACTATTGGCACCAATATTACTTTGTGAGAGATTATACATTTCAGTACTCTTAACCAGATCAACCATTGAATAGAGATTCGTATAAATAATGTTACTTTCAAGTGATAGATTATATTTTCCAATGCCCGCCTTCTTTATAGTTTGATATGGATCAACAATCAGTCACTCATTAAGAAGATGTGAAATTTATTGATTCAATTATAACAATTCAATTTTGAAACTTGAAAATTAACAATTAGCCTAATTTTGTTTTTGCCTTTACAATACTCATACGATCTTGACTTTACAAAACTATCCAGTTCTGTAGGGCATAAGAAGATCAAAGCACACATAAATCTATGTACTTCAATGAAACACTTTAATGTAAACTTAATTGGAGTGAGTTATGTATACAGAGTGTCTGATAAGTCACTTTCTATTTTTATACAGCTAAAATTTCTTTATTCATAAACCAATTTTGTTAGAGCTACATTTGTTAGATAGAGCACTCCTTGAGGTTGTATTTAACACCATTTTCATTTGTTACAGTTTAAAATCCCCCCTCTCTTGACTGTGGAAGAACGAGCCGAAATAGCAGCTCGTTATGTGGTCTAAGGATCTGTGGTGCGAATACAGAGATGGTGGAGGGCTGAACAAGGGATCCATGCAAAAACTATTGAAAATTTCCATTCCAAATTACTAACAACAGGGAGTGTCCCAGATGCAAGACGATCAGAAAGACCATCAACGTCAAGGACAGCAGCGAATGTTGACAGAGTTCGTGAAATGTTCACGAGGAGCCCTACGAAATCACTGCGTCAAGGATCTTGTGAAAGTGGTCTTTCACGTTACTCTGTTGCAACGATTCTTAAGAAAAATCTCAGTGTTTTTGGATCCAGTGTTGCATGGATCCCTCGTTCTGCCCTCCACCACAGTTGTACTCGCACCACAGATCCCCAGACCACATAACGAGCTCCTATTCCGGCTCGTTCTTCCACAGTCAATAGAGGGGGCATTTTTAAATTGAAACAATTTTAATTTGGTGTTAAACACAACCTCAAAGAGTGCTCTATCTAACAAATGTAGTTTCAACAAAATTGGTTCAGAAATAAAGAAATTATAGCTGTATAAAAATAGGGAGTGACTTATCAGACACTCTGTTTATATATAGATTAACCATTAATACCTACTTATAGTTTCGCTCATTGTATTAATTTTGAACAAGGTATTATTTGTTAAATTCTATAATATTTCACTAAATTATTTATTATGAGGATACAGTAGTCCTTTTAAGTTGATTTGTGACTAAAGTTGGAGCAAGTTGAGAAAGGAAGAGCTTCATCGAGTTATTTTTCAAACACTATTTTCTTTATTCATTGTCTATTTTCTGTGCGTAAGCCTAGAGGAGCAATACAAAATATATAGAATAATTTATACTCATCTTGATTCACTACTGATTCGTTGATAGCTATACCGTTAGATAGCTATCAAATCATTTTTTTAAAAATTAGTTTATCATTAGCTTTATTCTCTATGTATATTTCCTATTTTCTGTGCTGCATTTGTAGAGGAACAATTCAAAAGATATAACAATTTACACGCATCTTCTGTTCACTGATTCGATGGGAGCTACCGTGCCCAAGGTGATGACAGTGTGGCGGTGCGACCGCCTCACTCAGCCCAAATTGAACCTCTTTCCAAATAAATTCCAGTCTGGTTTCAACGGCTATAGATTTCGTTTATCAGGAGCTCAACAGCCACCTTTTGTATTCAGAAAGTGAGTCATTTTGCTTCAATAAAGTTAAATATACCTAATATAAATAAATAATAATAAAATATAAATAATCTAAATAAATAGACCTAATATCTGAGTGTCCACAATACTCCTATCATGGAGGGCTGTCAGCCCTCCATGATGCTGGAGAAGATGCGTGTCAGTGGCTCCAGAACGTTCTAAATTCTATTGGTATTTGAAATATTAAGTTTAAAATTATGTTTTTTTCTAATTTTGGCCTATGTATGCATATGCATATATATATATATATAATAAAGTTAAATCATGCTTCTTAAATAATTATATAGATTTCAATAATCAGATTTGATAATTTTAAAATGAATAATTTGATAACTTGTAAATGAATAATTGTGATACCTGCTCTAATTTTGACAAAGTCAAAAAGTCATGCATGTAGCAAAGTTTGCTTTCATACAGATTTGTATTTTAAAATTGAGTAATTTTGTTCATTGAAAAATGCCTCTTACACTTGAGCAAAATCTATTACATAGATTTCAATCATTAGGCATTCCACAATTTAAAATAAATCAATATTATTATTTCTCCATTTTGAATAAAAGTCATGTATGCAGTAACTTAAAGCGTGCTTCTATATAAATTCAAGGATTATTCCTGGATTGACACAAATAGTACAGTATTCAGGCTAATATAAAATATATCAGACAGACAGAATTTATGAAAGTAGGGTAATTCTAATATTATGAATATAATATTTATAAACAATTTAGTTATGAATAAATAATAATATGAATGAAAATCGTTAATACGATTTAATATAACTGTCACATGTCACTTGTCTATAATCAAAGCACATAGACAGAAAGATATGTAAGTACGATAATTATAATATGAATATAATATTTGTAAACAATTGATAAGTTATGAATAAATGATTATATGAATGAAAATCTTCCACGATACGATGTAATCGATCGTATACGATTTAATATACCTAATTGTCACATGCCACTTATATTGTCTATAATCAAAGTGACCAGTGTTAAATGCTTGAAATATTTTGAGAGAAGTTGCATATTAAGAAATGCATTTCATTTTAATATGAAAATTTTCTTTTCAATTGAAATCTATTGTTTCTATGCGATTTAGGAAAAATCAGCAAAGCAAATCGAATGCAGATGAGAGGATCACAACCTGGGATGGATATGAAGTAAGGCTCCTTCAACTTGTTTCTGAAGCTCTAAATTTCACCTTCAAAATAGAGGAGCCAGCTGACTCAGGGTAGGGAATCTATAGACTCTTTTAAAACTGAATATTCTCATTTTTGGTGCTTCCATACTTCCAAGCATTCATAATTATTTTAAGCATGGCAATAGTTAAGACTAGAGTCTTGAGTTTTACATGTGCTTATTCGAACTCCCTTCTTCAAAAAAAAAACTCATCAACCATTTCAAGTGAATTTTTTCTAATAACTTTACACAAGCCTGATTCAGCTTAACGTGTTGAGCAATCAATCATAATTTTCGTCTTGTTTAGACCTACATATAATTAAAATGGAAAATAAATTGATTTGTGTACATATTAAAAACCAGAGAAATTCTCAAATTGATTATAGATTGTTATTATAATCAGGTATACCTAATTGAAATAGTTATTTGTGCAACTAGTGCGCAAAGTGACAGTTTGCTGCACCGAAAGAAACGTTTTCGAGCCGTAGGCGAGGGCGGAATGTTTTCTTGAGTGCAGCAGAGGAACTTTGCGCACGTATTTCATATTACATTTTTCCTACAGTTACCATTGAATATGAAAAGTGGGTAATTATGGGTAAAATTCCCTGAAATCCATCAAATGTTTTTCTGTGTAATTTTATTATTAATAAAGACCTTAATTTATTTAAAATTGAATAATAATGTAGTAAATGAATGAAGGCGGCACTCATGTGGTGGCTGTCCCTGTCATCGTTGTCCACTGCCATATTATAACGTGCACCACAGTCAGTGTTACTTTACTTTACTTTTCTTGTTCGTCACAATTACTGAACTGCATTAAGGGAGAAACGATCCCGCAGTATATGACACGTCAAAGTTTAATCTAATATCTACCATCCCTCCTATTTCAACACAACAGATCCCACATAACAATGTGGGCCCTTATAATATCAATCAAACACTATTCAACAAGGAATTCTGCTAACCTGTACGGACACAATACAATAAGGAATTCCCTGAGTGTTTTTTTGAACTTCTTCAAGCCATCAATTTCTCTTATGTGAGACGGGATTGAATTAAATATTTTCATTCCCATATAAAACGGGCCACTCTCCAGCAGGCTTAGTCTGTGATGTGGGTAAACAAAACCTCTAAATCGTGTATTATGGGGATGACTCACCTCGTTCTCCTCATACATTCGTCTATTTTTAAAAACGAAGATTGCTAAATCTAATATATAAATAGCAGGAGCCGTCAGTAATCTCTTTTCTTTAAAATAAGGTCTGCAAGAGCGCATTGTATTAATCTTATAAATTATCCTAATGGCTTTCTTCTGCAGTATGAATATTCCATTATTCTCTATACTTTTTCCCCAAAAAATAACTCCATATCTCATAACTGACAGAAAATAAACATGATATACAAAAAGAACAGTTTTTCCACTCCCTACTCTAGCCATTACTCTTAATGCAAACAAGGCTCTATTCAATTTACCAGTGACATGAGAAATATGTAGCTTCCACTTCGAATCACTCTCCACCATCAGACCCAAGAATGTCGTGGAATCAGAAGTTTCAACTCTACTTTGAGTATTCAAGTTTATTCCAAAACTTTTATAGTCTCTACTGAAGGGAATTACTTTAGTTTTTTTGCAGTTCAAACTAAGACTATTCTGAACAAACCACGAATCTAATTCAGCAAGACACCTCTCAGCCTCTCTTATCAAACATTCACTGTTCCTACTGGTGATTAAAGCTGTAGTGTCGTCCGCAAAAAGAGAGAGTTTGAAATTGACGTGACTCTCGATGTCATTAACATAGACCAGGTATAAGAGGGGACCCAATATTGAACCCTGCGGTACTCCCTGAGACATAGGTAACCAAGAAGAGCTGCATGTTTCATTACCAACAGATATTGGCACTCTATGGAACCTCCCCGATAAATATGACTGGAACCATGAGTATTCTTTCCCATTTACACCATAATATTTCAATTTGTGCAATAGAAGATCATGTTGAACGTTATCAAAAGCTCCCGACAAGTCACAGAAAATACCCAGAGCCTGTTCAGAGTCATCCCTAGCCTTAAGTGTCCCCTGGTTAATTCCGAAAACAGCATCTTCAATGGATCTGCCCTTTCTAAATCCAAACTGTGACTTGCAAAAAAGAGAGGATTTTTCAAAAAAATTATTGAGCTGAGTATGAGAAGCCCGTTCAAAAACTTTCGAGAAAGATGAGAGCAGAGCTACTGGTCTAAAATTAGCAACATCATTCTTATCCCCCTTCTTGTACAAAGGTTTCAAAACAGCGTATTTCAACAAGTCAGGAAAATGTCCAGTATCAAAAGAGAGATTAATCAAGTATGTTAGAGGCTTAAGTATGAGATTATATGACTTTTTAATGATAAATATAGGAATGCCATCCCACCCCGCTGAACTCTTATTTTTTAAGCCTGTCATTATCCTGAGAACCTGCCCTTCCGATAATGGTTGAAATCTGAACTGTCTAAAACCCCTATTATTCTCTATTCTATGTTGTCTGAATGCTTGTAGGTACTCCTTAATGTCCTCTAAGTTGCACCTATGTGCTTTGGATTTTCTGTTGAAGTGCTCATTGAAACATTCTGCAACCTGTACAGGCTCGTCAACCAAAACTCCATCCGCAAACAAGTTTGGGCATTCGTTTTTGAAAGATGAATTTCCCATAGTATTCCTTATTACCTGCCAAGTAGCCTTTGTAACATTATCCGAATGCTTAATCACACTATCAAGATATTTTTTCTTGGCCAAAGTAATTGTTTTTTTCAGTACCTTACTATACTTTTTAACATATAAATAAAAGCTAGGATCCCACCTTGCATCATTCTTCAAAGACATTAACAACTCTCTTTTTGTTTTAAGTGAGATCCTCAAACCTGGAGTCAACCATTTTTTCATTGAACTATTCTTTCTAATCTTCATGGTTTTGATTGGAAATGCCTCCATGAAGCATCGATTGAATCTAGAGAAAAACTTCTTGAAACACAAATCACAGCTAGAGGATGAAAAACAATCTTCCCAAGTTTCCACTTTCAATAAATCTAAAAAGCGTTCAACATTTTTGCTTGAGAAAATTCTCTTACTTATATACTTCTCATCCTCACATTGTTTTCGACCAATAAGCTTGACAAATATCGCATGATGATCAGACAAACCCAAGTCAATCACCCCACCCACAACGCTCTCAGATACAACATTGGTTATTATGCTGTCAATACAAGTTGATGTAGTATAAAACGGCCCTGATTGAATTCTTGTTGGACTATTGATCAAAAGAGTAAACCCATGAGAAGAGAACACATTAATGAACTGTTTGCACTGGATCGAGTAATGATCCAAGACATTGATATTAAAATCACCACATAGAAAAATATTCTTCCGTATGACATCCGAACTCAATCTGCAAAGAAGTGTATCCAGTCGCGAAAAGAAGTCATCCAAAGAACTATCCGGTGTTCTATAGAGAGATACTACAACAGAACATTCTCTTTTACCACCACACAATCCCTCGGACTCAACTGCAGTAACTTCGAACACCTTCTCTGAAGAAAAACCATTAATATCCTCTCTGACCGTGACAGAAATATCATCCCTAACTAAGATTGCAACTCCCCCTCTTGCCTTACTTTCTCTACAAAATGCTGATCTCACTGAATACCCCTCAAGAGAGCTCAAAACCCCACAATTATCCCTTCTCAGCCAGTGCTCGCTCAAACAAATCATAGCTGGTTGCCAATTTTCAGTCACTAAAGCAGCTTCCAGAGACTCAACCTTACCCATAAACCCCTGAATGTGGGAGACTCATAATGGTACCAACATAATTTTGATTTTCCTGCACTGGTGCTCCATATAACCTACTAACTATTTTGCGTTGTCATGCTGCAAATCTGGAGTACGCAAAGTATTACTTTGCGCACTAGAGCGGAAAAGTGATTCTTTGTGGCCTGCAATCAGTGCAGAAATGGTCACTTTTCAGGGTATCTGTAGGAAAAAATTATTCCAGTGCTGTCTGGGTTCACCAAGTCAGAACGGTGAAGCATTATTATTGCACCTGAAGGAAGCCTTATTTATCAGCTATTTCCTGTACAGTATTCCTGATTGCTGTCTCGAACATTAAGAACTTTTTAGCTATAACATTTTCATAATAGTAAGCATGTCTAAGCAGCACAATTTATTTCCTTGCTAAATCAACCTAAATTCAATTCCCAGCTTTTCATCATGAACATCCATTTTTTCAGGAATGCTTCTGATAGAAGAGTGATCAAAGAAGTAAGAAACCTTAGAGCAGACATTGCAATCGCAGGGATTCCAGCCACTGCTGACAGAATGAACGAGTTTTCTTTTTCAACAGTACATTCCTATGACTGCGCTAACTTCATCACGTTAACATCAACAGCTTTACCAAAGTAATTTTAAAACTTCTTCTTTTTTACTATTTATTTATTCATTCACAATGAGGTCTATGGGTTTCCCCAAATAAGTCTCCTTTACAATACAAAATGTACGTACAAATACTATTGCCGTGTTTACATGCATAAAGTCAGGATTGATGAGATGATAGCTGTTATGGTATTGGATAAAGATGGTTATTGTACCTTGATGAAAGAATCATATTATTGAAATTATAATGAATTAGAGAAATTAGTTTTAATTTTTTCAATTCCATCCTTTCAAACATAATGCAGTGGAAAATATTCAGGCCACTTTTAGGTACAATTTTTAAATACCATATAGTAGGCTATTACAGAAGTACCGTATCATATTATATAGTAGCCTACCTATATAGTATTTATTAAGAATGAATGACATGATTGGATTTTGAGAAGCTGTCTTGAATAACTAAAGAATGGAGACAGATTATTTTTTTGAAATCTATAGGAGAAACAAAATAATTTCAATAAAAAATTATTTTCTTGAAACAAATTTACAGATATAGAGCGATATTGGGACCGTTTCGGCTGGAAGTGTGGATTTGTTTGATATTGATATACTTATTTGCCATCATTCCAATATCGTTCTCAGCAAGACACACGCTCAAACATCTACTGGAAGATCCGTGGGAGATTGAAAACATGTTTTGGTATGTCTTCGGCACGTTCACCAACTGCTTCACTTTCATTGGAAGAGGATCGTGGACGAGTGGAAAACATAATGCAACACGCTTATTCGTAGGTGATTAACTTACATATTATTTTATTATTCTTCCTAGATAGTTCATCTGAATTTCAAAATAATGTAGTTTTATGTTCCGTGAATAACTGTGAGTAATGAAGGTTTTTATGTTACCGTGGAGAACTGCTGAAACAGACGAATTTCAAGGTTCTTGAAAGATTTTGTACAAAGCTTATCATTATCTTTGTAGGAGGGTTGACTGATAAGTAACTCACACATTATTGTGTAAGACAAACTAAATAATCGGAGGAGCGAGCATTTTGACAAATCTTATGTTCTTCAAGCAGGCTACTTATTTCCTATATCAAATCCTTAAGTACGGTAAGGTACTTGATTTTTTAACAGTTACTTGAATTTAGTCTGTATTCAGCAGTGGAAATATGAAGGCCTACAGTAGTGAGTAGTCACATTCTGGTAATATGTCAACGAGAATTTGAGCAAAGCGTTAATAGTTAATTCCAAAATGCTGAAAAGCAGACTTTAGTGAAATCTATTGTCGGTCAAATGCATTTTATTGTGGTAGTACTGTTGATAAACTTTTGCATGACAGAGTGACAAATTAATATGCTTCATTCATAGTGAAAGAGTAAATTAATATTTTAATGTGGGAGTGTATATTCATTTAGAGAATAAACTTTATAGAATACATTATGAATGAATGAATGAATAATTATTTGCCAAAAAACAGCTTTACAAAAAATGAATAAGTATATGCTTCTGCATTTAAACTAAAATACATACATAAAAATTAAGGAAATTATAATTTATTTAATTATAAATTAATAATAACGAAATTATATCCTTTTTCATGATATTATAAATAATAATTATTAAATGAAGATTTAATTTATGCTCACATGCATGAGGTGAGGTGAGTAGGTGAGGCAAAAACACCGGCAAAAGGAGGGTTCCTTGTGCGCCAGTGTGAGTCGTAAAATCAGCTTACAGTAATCAGAGTAATATAATAAACTTGAATTTAGCGTACGGTATGTAGTATATTTATATTAACCATTCCTACATTTAATAGATGAATACTCGTTGTTTTCAGGTACTTATTGGGTATTTACAATTATAATCACAGCAGCATACACAGGCTGTATCATTGCCTTCATAACATTGCCGGCATATCCTCCTGTTCTCGACACTGCTCAACAACTTCTTAAGGCCAATTATCGTATTGGAATTCTAAGTAAGTAGCTCGTAAAACAACATCTATTCATGTTTAAGATGTATTCATTGTTCGACGATAATTTAATGAAAGATAATTTTCCAGATTGATAACAACTGAGTAAGGGACTTCATAAGAAGGATTCAATAAGATTGATTGTACATGGAAGTTATTCTAAGTGCGCAGCTTGAAAAACAACATCTATTAATTTTTAAGATGTATTCATTGTTCGATTATACTATTATGAAAATGATATTTTCCAATGATTGGTAACAAATAGTAGGCTAAGTAACTTAATTTTGATTCTAGACGGAAGTGGATGGCAAGCAGCATTTGAAAATTCCAGTGATAAAGTGACAGACAGGCTTTTAAAGAAGGCTGATTTTGTTCCAAATCTTGCACTTGGATTGAAAAACGTCTCCAAAGCCGTCTATTGGAAGCCATATGCATTTCTTGGATCGAAAGAAGAAATGAAGTTCATGATCAACACCAATTATACTCCCAGGTAACTTGACTTTTTATTTCCACAAACTGAGAAAACTATTTATTCTCCGTCATCATTCTTAATAGGAAGCTATTATCAAATTGCAACACTAAAATGACGACTTGTAGACTGATATAGTTGTGAATGACACAATATTCCGATAGCTGTTTTATTTATTATTGTCTATTGCATTTGTTGTAACTGTGTAACTAATCAAAAATAATAATAATTTATTCGACCAATCAACATACATTGTACAAAATATTTCAGAAAAAAACACTCTTAGCTGGTGTAGCAAACACCTTTACATTCACAATACACTGTATATCAAAGTCTAAATGAAACACCCAAGGTAATCTTGTATGGGGCCCTTCTTCATATTTTAATTCACAATAGAAAAAAATGAAATGAAAACTTATTTTAAATTAGAACTTATTAATTTTATGTTTCTTCAATGTGAATTGTGACATGGCTATATAACTTCTATGTTCAAATGGCCCAATAAAAACTTGAAACATGGCAGTTTATAATAGATCAAGACATTCAAGCTATGAAGCTATTCACCAATAAAATGTTGTAGGCATTTCCGCACCTATATACTACATTCCACATTATTAAATGTCTCATGTCCGAGTGTATAGCAATGAATTAGAAATTAACTGCTTACTCTAATTAAATAAAAAATAAACTTGAATTTTGAATGTGAAGCTCCTTAAATGTGTAGATGGACCAGAGAACATCACCCTCACACTTTTTTGTATGAAATTTTCAGTTCTAGACACAAGAAATCACTGTTTCATCTGAGTAAGGAGTGCTTTGTTCCTCTAATGGTATCCGCTGTATTTTCGAAAGATGCCATCTACAAACACCCACTGGATGTAACTATTATGAGGGTGATTCAGAGCGGATTATTCATGAAATTGTCAAGGGATGTAGAATGGGATCAGTACCGCGCGAGTACAGGAAAACTAATGCAAGTAGGTTCAGTAATTTGATTTCAAAATTATTTCTCTACTTGAAAAGTTGAATCTGTTTCTTTCAATGACTTTTCTAATCAAACTAAACAATTTTTTCAAGATATTGGTATTGTTGAGTTACTGAAATTACTATTAAATAATTTTTTAGCCAACTGTGCAACCGATAAATTGCAAAAAATTATCACAAATAATGTGTATCAAATCACATAAAACTGTAGGACCAATCATCTCTCATTATCATCCGCCTCATTACCCACGCATAAGCCTAGGCTCATGTGGGCATCACCCTCAGCAAAAAAAAATCTTTACTTATAACTTTCTGTGTATTATTATTTAGCGTATGGCAGATACACAACAAATAGCCTATACAGCTCATGAGTCTCAAATGCCTAGATATACACCAATATATATACACACCTATATATTTCCAAATTCTTTGAGATGTTGTGTAGTTTTCGGTCAGGAGAACATAAGTTTATGTGATCGCCATTATTTGCTAGTCCATTTAGCTTTACCCAATGTGCAACATGGAGGCGAACTAGCGTTGCACATATTTAAGTTGAAAATCTGGTCGCTGGAACAATTTTGAGGTAAAAGAAGGTTAAAACTCAATTTTAAATTTTCACAGAAAAAAAAACATTTTTAAATCATCTTCACCATTACAAATGGCAAAAATAACTTCAAATTGTAATTTATCACATAAAAACAAACCAAATATAGGATTTCTGTTTGAAATTCGCACCCAAAAAACGTTTAGCCACATTGCTAAGCCGGTTACTTTCTGTGTAGTTGTGAAGGTATTCAGTGATAGTATTCAATTTTCTAATAACGTTTGGATTTAATAAGTATCTTGTACATAATAACTAGCTTAATGCGTGTGAATGGCGCAGGTGTCATCAAGCAATTTGAAGTTGGGCGCGCCCGAAGACAGACAGCTGACACTAGACGACACACAAGGAATGTTCCTGTTGCTGGGTGCCGGCGTCCTGCTGGCTTTCGTCTCGTTCTTCACCGAGTGCGCAGTAGCTGTGCGCAGACGATGCAAGGCCTGGCTGCACCAGCGGGCCTTGGATGATGTCAGCACCAGTCGCAATGTGTCCGTGGTGCTCGACGCACAAACTGAGAGCATATCCGACTATCTGGGCATTTTGCATTCGGAGAATCGCTCCTCGCAGATCGATGACAGTGCGCCACTTAGCAAGCATCCTATTTCGCTCTCGCTCATGTCACTCGAAGAAAGCATCTCTCCGCATGGAAGTGCCCGAAGATTTTCATTATGAAGTGGTTTCTTACAATATGTACCTACTTGGCAGTTTACTATTATTATAGCATGTCCAGATCATTGGACCAAACACAATGAGCCATATGAATAAAGTTGAGCATTTGCTCATACTTCTAAAATATGGAGCATTTGCTTCATTTTCTATGAATAAACGTGAGCAAAACATTTTGCTCATGCTCATCAAAAAAATAGTTTGAGCATTTGCTCAAAAGTAAAAGCTTTTGCTCAAAATTGTATGAATAAACTAGAGCATTTGCTCAACTTTTGAAGCAAATGCTTCAAAAAAGGTGAGTCTAGTCTAGAGCAGCTTATCACCTTTTGCTCATAGTAAAATGGTTCAACTAATTCGTATGAGGAAGAGGAAACTATATCAGATACGATCACAACTAATAGTTGAGAACTATAAAACTCTTTTCAGATTCAACCATGATATATATCACCATTATCCCTACAAAAGATAGCTGTACCTGTTATAAAGATAGCCATCACAAAATAGGAAATAGGCATTTAAGAAGATGAGAGTGTAGACGATTATAAGAAGGCTATTGATATTATAAGAATATGCTGAAGATTATTATAGAGATGACATTTTTTCACGCTATTTCAAAATTCTAAACTCAACTAACCTAAAACTCTATCCATAAATTTAATAGAAAACAGAGCAGACGACGCAAACACAAGCGGTGCCCCCTACTTGCATATTTAGAGCTTCCGTGAGCTATAAAAACAAAGTAAGGCTACAAAAGCAAATCAGCTGATAAAAAATCTTTAAAATACGTGAGCATTTGCTCCAGAGTTCAGGAGTATAAGGTAAAGCTTATTCATATAAAAATGAGCAAATGCTTTTGCTTCTACCTTTTGCTCATGAGCAAAACCTTATGCTCCATGCTTTTGCTCATGAGCATTTGCTCTGGTTTTATTCATATGGGCCAATAAGTCACATACCTTGACATATTAGTACTTCTATTTATAGAATTGGGACCAGTCTATATGAAGCGTTTTAAGACAGCGTTTTTAGAGTCGACATGACAGGAATCTCTTCGATTGGCTGATTGGGTTGTCGCCTGAAAAAACCTGAAAAACGCTTAATGTGGACTGGCCCTTGCTAGTATTATTTTATTTTCATTGGTGGCACTTTCTTTTGAGGGTATCAGTAATTATATTTAAACTATCAAGTGGCCTTATAAAAATAAATGATAAAGTACTAGATTATTGTATTTAGATTATTGTATCTCTACTTAGATTATTGTCTGTTAAATAAATATTGTTTATTGGTTTGAAAGGGACAGATTCAATGATCCAAAGGTTCAAAGAACCTCACACGTCAACCGAAGCTTATTGTGTTCCCAAGTAGTATGTTAGTTGGGTAAACCAATACCTATGTCCTTTACAAGAACCAGGAGTTTTCCCTATACTAACATTCCATTCATCACCTGGCTGCAATCCTTGTCGCAAACCAGTGTGATATGCTTGGTAGTCTCTTCAGACTGGTTAGTCCTCGTGACCTACGTGAGTTCCACTCCTGGCCTTCTTTGTAGGTCCTTCCACTGAGGAAGGGCCAAGTCGCCTCTAGGGCACCCGGCCACCCTTGACTCAGCCTCTTGACCCACATTTGTGCCTAGAGTTTCACTCATCTCTGGTCTCTTGGGTTTTTCTTTTTGGGCCAAAGGCCTCACCTCTCCCAAGAAGTTTTGCCTAAATGGCCGCCCTTCTTTGAGCAGTGGTGAGGTTGGTCTCTCCACCCACAACTCGTGACCTACGTGAGTTCCACTCCTGGCCTTTTTGTATGTCCTTCCACTGTGAGAGAGGACGCCAAACTGCCTCTAGGGCGCCCGGCCACCCGCGACTCAGCCTCTTGGTCCACATTTGTTCCTTGAGTTTCACCCATCTCTGGTCTCTTGGGTTTTTCTTTTTGTCCCTCCAAAACTCTGCAGGGTCAAAAGCCTCACCTCTCCCAAGAAGTTTTGCCTGAATGGCCGCCCTTCTTTGAGCAGTTGAGTTTTGGCCTCTCCACCCACAAAATCGTGACCTACGTGAATTCCACTACTGTATATACACTACACGTGAGTTCTACTCCTGGCCTTTTTTTAAGTCCTTCCGCTGAGAGACGAGACGCCAAACTGCCTCTAGGGCGCCCGGCGCCCGGCCACCCTCGACTCAGCCTCTTGAGTCACATTTGTGCCTGGAGTTTCACCCATCTCTGGCTCTTGGATTTTTCTTTTTGCCCCTCCGAAACTGCCCTGCTGGGGCAGATCCCGTGGATTTGGAGGCAAGGCAACTTCTGGAGTTGCCTTGAGGTCCACTTTTGGTCGCCTCCTACGACAAGCATGGATGCTGTGGGTGAATTCTGGTTTTCAACACATTCTTGAGTACGATGATCGACTCAAAGCTCCCCCAATCCATAGGGGGCTAAATAAATAGGATTTTCCAATTCATATTTACTAACAAGAAGCTGCATTCAATTTTGTAGATCTATCTATTATTTTTGAACGAATAATCAGTGTATTCTGTTTTCAACCCCCCTCCCCCCAAAACCTAAGCACAGGGATAAACTGGTGCGAATCTGGATTTATCATGATAGAAAATGTCCGAATTGAATGATCATCTGAATCCTCAGATACAACTATCACCCTATTTATTGAAGTTTTGATAGGTCGTAAGGTCAATGAGTATCTTGGATACGTTTTTAATCGCAAGTAACATCAAAACTAGTTGTTGATGAGCTTACAATAATTAATAAATCTACTTGATTTATTTTGCTGGAATAGTAATTTTACTGTACTATTTGAGCTTAGAAAAAACAAAATTCTCTCCACAAGAATAAAAATTTCCAACACGCCTAATTTTCCAGTAGAGAAGAAGTGCAAGTAATTTATTCATGATTTAGTTGATATTAATTCTGTTAGTAATTTATCTAGTTTAGTTATATGGTTGTCCGATTAAATGTAATGAACCTTGCGCAAATATAATTTATACAATAAAAATATAAATTGGTGGAATAAAATTATAATTTATTTCAATAAATAAAACTCAATTTCTATATAAATATTACCTAAAACTATTAATTCAATTGCAACAGTAAAATGCCAGTTGCACTAATGTCGATCAGAGTTCAATCGTCAACCCAGTAAAAGCATAAAGCTGGATTCACATACATCAGTATCAGTGTCCGTATCTGGTACAGTGAAAATATTGATCTCATGATTTCTAATGGGATTATGTCTATTCAACCTGACCGAACAGCTATTAATAGTCTTATTAGAATTCATGGGAAGAATGTTTCCACTGAACCGGAAACGGACTCAGATAAATGGGAATCTAGCTCAATTGTTACTTGGACCACTTCCATTATCATTTTTGTAGATCTCAATCTGATCAACGTTTGTGCAACCTACACTATAAATATTTGAATAAATCTCAATCACAGTATATTCACAATATTTTCTCAAAACCATCAAATACACTTTTTAAACAGTAGATTATGCCTGTAAAACTAGCAATCTTTCTACTTCCATTGATAAAGCTCTTAGCTGAAGCGGATATACTATTTTTAAATTCCAATCCAGGTTTGGAATTGAAATTGTCTCACTGATTTTCCAAATAGCTAGTGCACTTCAACAAAATTGTCATGATGGATAAATCAGAAATTATTTTTCAATGTTGCCGCATAAATACTGGTAAAAGTATAACAAAGCAATATTTGTGAGCTTTTAAAAACAGTTTTACCTCTTCAACTGTAAGACATCATTATTTGAGGCACTAGTTATTTATTATTCTATTTCTGTGTTTTTGTTAAAGATTTTTGCAAATACTATACAGTTTTCACTTGATTTTCTGTAGGTTTACTTTCATCTAAATTCCGGTTAGAGTCTTCAGTTTGTGCATTCGATGATACGGTAGGGTCATTACTTACAACTTCACTTTCACTATTGCCATTCTGATTTCGTTCATCAAGTTGTGACCTTGTATTTTCACTACTGTTATCATGTTCTGTATTTTCACTGATTGTGGGCACATCTTCAGAGGCGGCTGCTTTTTGAGCGGCTACAAGCGACGTGGATGATAATAGAATGGTGACCTGCTCGGGAGTGGGGCACGCTATCACTATTCTGTCCTCGGGCGTGAAGCCGCTTGTGCCGCTACTCAACAGTTGCTGCAGTTTCGATAGAGTCGCCACTATATTGTTCTGTCGACAAAAAGACACACTGTTAGCGAAATTAAGAAGAATACTCAGAGTAGGCCAAACAAAATTCAAATTCAAATTTATTTCATCAAATTGAAAACAATAGAATGTATGAATCATAAAAATAATGAATAAGCAAGAAATACATAATAAGATTCCAATCAACACATAGATTCTAAAGATAACTCGTTTTCAATCTGACAATGCCAGCAAAACCTAGATTTGTGCGCTGGCACAAAATCAAGTTATGTATTTGATACAAAGTACTATACTGATAGAGTAAGTGAAACAGTTTTATGTTCACAAAAAGAAAAATGTTCGAGAGCGAGAGAAGAAGAAGGGAAGAGAAAGAAGGATGAAAGGATAAAGAGAAAGAAAGAAAATTCTGAAAAGTATATATACAGAAGTTTTACTTTAAGATATTATTGAATTCACCCTGCAATTTTATCCAATCCTCTATTACCTACAAAGTTGACTTTGAAATGAGAAAAGTTGAAAAAATGATAAGAAAATCGTATACATGGGATGCAGATAATTCTCAGAGTAGGCCAAACAAGAACAAGATAATATGAAAATCGTATACTTGGGATGTAGGTAATCCAATCACAGCACGTGTTAATGAGTTTTTTCTCAGATTCAGACAATCGTGGACGAATAAGTTCAATTTTCCTCTCAATTCAGAATGAAATAATATCTACTTTTCTAATAAGAGTATAGAGTTCTCAATCATTCAAGCAGAACTTTAGACTGTATATTCCAAATTAAGGTTTGAAGCAGTTTTGGGGAAATGCCTGTTGTTTTTACCTGGATTGTATTTGTATATGAATAAACGGATAAATAAATAAATAAAATCATGGGACTTGTAGCAGTGTGATAATTTTTCGAAAGTGATGGAGAAGCTTTATGCGCAAATTGAATGCATTTTCTCTACAACTGCAGTAATACAATAAATTTAATACTGTTTGTCGCCATTGTTGAGGTTATAAGCATGGACGATTGTATTCATGGCCTGAACTAGAAATAGAACAGATGACGACAGTCGTTCTTACAATAATGATCTACAACATTCATACAGGGTAGAGTCTTGGGTAGAATCAGGGTCTAGTCTGTTATTTCTCACCCTGAAATTGGAACTTGAACAATTGTGTTTCAATGAATAATAAAAGTTTAAAAACAGTATTGAGAACAAAAAGATGTAAACAATACTCTAGGATCTGAACCAAGACTATGCAATATGCAGCCTGCTTTCAGGATTTTTACATTTTAGTCTTCATTGTAGTAATTCATCATAATACAGAATAGATTGCAATAATATTCTATTATATAGTGAGGTATAATTTTGAAAACTTTGAATTGTAAATGTTATATTGAAAATGTATAAAAAATGTAATGTTCTTGAATTTATAAATAAACTCCTCTGGTTGTGTCATCCAATATCCAGAGAAATTATTATTATTATCTTGATTACTGATGAAGATTTGTAACAGAACAGGTATGATTCTGAGTGTGAATCACCTACATTCACTGTACTATAATAATACTGTAGTTGATAAATTTTGAATTGTCTGGTACCTTGATAGGGCGGTAGATGATGAACTCAGTATCCCTGTTGGCCAAGTAGAGCTGCATGGATCGCTGGATGCTGGGCAGCCTTGTTTTGATGCTGCGCGTGACACCCTGCACTATTGCACTGACTTGGGCCGCACGAGCCCAGCTCTCGTTTCTCAAATCATTTCCTTGGTATTGTGCCACCTCAAAACAATCAATTCATTTATTTCACTGCAAGTTTACAATGTTTACAAACATATTGCAAATATTCAAATTAATATTCTATTATATTAAGCGAGCAATTTCTCTATATATTTATTTGGTTATATATTTATGTCCAACGGATCTCGAAAACGGCTTTTAACGATTTTCACGAAATTTGGAACATAGTAGGTTTATGATACAAAAATTCGATTGCACTACGTCTCATCCCAGGGAAAACTCGCTGAAGGACATAAAAAAGATAATAATTATTCATCCTTGGAAAAACACATGATAATTTTGTTGTCTGTTGATAACGGAAGATGCGAGTGCCTGTGTGGGAGAGAACAGAATTATGTTCAGCTGTTGAACTTTTGCAATCAATCAGCGGATATCATGAGAAGTATTATCTGGCAATTATAGATAAACCGACTTAATCAACCTTATCTGATTTGTTGACATGACCAACAATATTATGATTTTATTCAAGATCCATTGTTTTTTATTCAAATTAGAGTACCTATATCAACATTTTCAAAGCTAATCATTAGTTTACAGTTTCAAGTGATTAGTGAGTGTTATTTTGATATTAAATTTGGTTTGTGAAAAATCTAAATTCGAACTTTTCTGTTTTCAAATTTTGGAATGAAAATTGGAATTCAAAAGTATATGGAACATACCTCAACCTACTTTTTGGACTACCGTATTTAAAGTGTATAAATCGAAATACGGGGAAGAAACAGTTTTGGGCTGTGCCTGTTGGTCCTTCCCCAATCAATTGAAATAATTGTGTTCTTTTTATCAATAAATAAATAAATATTATAAACTATGCTTTTATGCTTTTGTACCCCGGAGCGAAGCTCGGTGCCCCGATATTAATAATAATACAAAACATTTTCACGCATAATATACGATAACATAAATATGAATGTGCACAGTGCATCCCTCTTTAGGTTAAACCTGTGTGGAGGGATGACTCCAATTATCTAAGATGGAAGGATAAAACCGGTTCAATCACAAATACTATACAGAGGTGTCTGGTGTAGAATCGTTTGACCAGATATTGAGAGATGTTAGAATTGAGTCTTGGATCAAAATAATATTTTATACTAGTAGCGTTAATTAATTTCCTCCTGCTATTTTAAATCTGATGCGGAATAATATTTGATTCAATCGTTTTTGAGTTGCAGAAATCTTCACTTATAGTGAGGTCCACGTTATAATGACAGTATATGATCAACTTTGGTTTTGCTATGCTTGTCTATCATTCGACAAAGCCGGTGGTACTCTCCTTTTCTAGGTCAACAACGATGACAATTATGTTTTTGACAGTGTAGAAATATAACTTATTAATGCAGAGAATCGGCATCGCTATTCTTCTTTCTTTATCCACTGCCATTATAACGTGGACCACACTATAGTAGTTCAGTTACATCGACATTTTCAACAGAATCTTTGCATGGCAGGAAGCATTGAAACAAAAGTGCTTAACTAAATAGGAAAATGGAAAATAACAGTGTAAAGCTTCGATTTTCAATTTTTTTCCTTCCAATGTTTTCATCCTAACTTGAACTATTGGTAAATAACTAAACTTTGTTGTTGATTTTTTCCAGTATAACTTCCAATAAGTTGTACTTTTAATAGATATTACATTTCAACTTGGAGTACATCCTATTATAGAATTGAAAATGTTAACCATAAATTTTATTCTAACTTGTTGTCAAATTTTACAAAGTATTGAAACATAAGTGCATTATTAAACACAACGTAGGAAAATGACTACTTCTTCATAATTCGAATGACATGAGTCATTAACATTACTAGTTCTCAAATAAGTTGACAGCAGACAAATCTAGTCCCTGTATGCCTTCTTGTTTTCTGAGCGTAAGCCCATTCTGTGAATCATATTCAATAACATAGTGAGTGGAGAAAATAAGAGTAACATGCCATGGTGATAATTTGGTACAATAAATCAAGAGAATACTTCACACAGAAAAGCATCGATTGATTAATGTATCTTTTTTGAGACAAAAAAGAGTAGAGTTACCTAAAAGAGTTAGAGTTTTTTTAGAGTAGAGTTACCTTTTCCAGAAAATATGTGAGTGGCCCCACAATGAAATGAGTGGCATGGTTAATGAATGTCTCACAAGAATGTTTGAGATTTTTGTCGACATCCTTTCTTGAGTCGAGCCAATGCTCGCGAACAAGAGGTGATCCTTCCAACAGAAATTGAAGTAGGGAATCGCTGGAGAACAAAGATCCGCGTTTCTGTAGCAGATCAAATGCTGCAACAAAATACGCCATTAAAATTTCGGGCATCAGGTACTCAATTAAAAAATATAAACTGTATAGAAATAGAGATAGCGGATAATGATTGAATCATTTTATTAAAACTGATGAATGTCTTCCTAAGGGTGATTGATAATTATGTTTTTCCCCCGCTTATTTATTCTAATAATTCTGGGAATTCTCGATAATATACATCTCTATGCACTATGCATACATACAATAACTATCTCTTTTCTGTATAGGGCAAGTTTCATTTGAATGTCCGAAACATGTTGTGATAAAATATTTCAAAAAGGGTACTGAGATTTTTATTTTTCTTTATATTTATACAATAACTATTTTCTCTAGTTTTAAACATTCGACTGAGTCACTGTCAATGTTGTAGAACCGTTCCATATTGAAATAAAAACACATATATTGTCAAATATATATAAACTCTAGGATCTGAAAATATATGTGTGTTTTTATTTCATTCTAGTTTAAAATATTAAAATTCATGGCATGTTTTAAAAATCAATCAACATCGGTCAAATGCCATCAAGAACACAGGAAAATTCTGTAATGATATTTTAAAAACAAGTGTAGTTTAAACTTGTTATTAGTTTAAATTACAATATGATATCACAGTGCACAATTACCTGCCGTTTTCATTTTACTAAAATCCAAACTCATTTCTTTGACAGCAAAGTCCACTTGAAATGGTGCAATCTGCTCCCGCAAAATTAGTAGATGTTTTATTTTGAATAGTTCTCCATCCATTGGGCTCTGGAAAATACAATATGGAACAACATGAAAGCTAATACACGCCATCAACTTTATTCTTTTGATGCCATTTATAAAATTTGAGCTTTACAATACTGTCAGTTCGGTTCGGATTCCGGTCTCACAATATCTCAAACTATCAAGCGATAACTGAAAATCTCCAATACGTACACTTGCACCAGGAATATATATAAAAATAGTAATACTTTAAACGTAAATGATAAAGTTCGAAAAGGTAGTTTATTTCAGAGAAAAATGCATCTTTTGTTGAGAAATTACAACAATAAATACTGATAATACACATTACAAAGAGAAATCTACCACTAGAAATGACAATAAAGATATAATACGAAATAAATTCTTGCAATATTACTACCCATGTGGAAAATATGTCCAAGCTAGGAAGGTATCTTCTCTCTTGGCTGAATTCTATTGAAAAACATTTAGTAATTCTTTTACTGCAGCAATCCTTAACCCACCAAGCCCCACCAAAACTATGAAAGTAAATAAAAATGACTCCCCCCATAACCTATTTTGAAATAAATTTTAATACTTAAGGCCGGTTTCTGAGCTCGGGATCTATAAGTTCTGGACTTACAGAGTCCAGGACTAAAATAAGCTCTCGGGTCTAAATTGACTTTCTGAGTCACGATTTTATCTTCTAAACTCCGGAGTCTATCAAGTTCTCGACTTATCTGAGTCCAGGACTTTTAACGCAGTAAACATGAGGGAAATTCACAATATTTTGCTTTGTATTGTTGGCATTATAGCAAAACGGAAACAGCTGATTGCAGCGGGATAATTCAAATGAGCATGCTCTCCAAACTATTTTGTAAAAATACGTTTCGATTTCTTTGTGGGCCTATTCAAAGCAAAACCGTCGAAAGGTGAATGTATTAACATTTCATTTTACGTTAAGCTATTATTGATCATTGATCCTAACCAGTGATTTTAGAATAAAAATTTCATCAGGCTATTGAGTTTGAAAACGTATTTGTTTTGGAAAAACTGGAATAATAATTTATTATTGTTATTATTATATTTATATTTTGAATATGACATTGACTAATAACATTCAGATTGGAATATAAATTCCAAGGCAATCCTTGTATTATTTTGCTTGAACATTTTTAGGTTATGTCACAGTTGTAAAATGAGGTTAGTTTTTACGCATAATTCTGATACAATTTTATTACAAAATGAACTTGCAAACTATAAATTATGAATTTAGATGGACTAATCCAAATAATTTAGGTATTATATGACATCTATTTTGGCTTTTTATCTACTCCAAAACAATAACTGAATTGTGTTTGCTCAGTTAAGTCCAGAACTTGAATTTAAACCCTACCCCAGTCGAGGGTTTAAAATCACGCTGTTTCAAGTCCTGGACTTGACAATTTATGATAAATCCTTGACTCGGAAAGAGGCGAGAATCTAATTCAAATCCTGGACTTATGAGCCCTTCACTCAGAAAGCAAAATTATAAACTCCAGGGTCTAACGTGATCTCTAAACTCCAGAGTCTATTTAAGTCCTCGACTACGTTAACGCTCTGGCTCGGAAAGCCAATTTTCTGACTCCAGAGTTTAAAGCCAGTTAAAGTCTAGAACTTAGCTAAATCCCAAGCTCGGAAACCAGCCCTAAATACTTTAAATACCCAGTTTGTAATTTTCTTAATTGCATCCAAAAGGCTGATTGACAAAAAGTTTTGAGATTGGTGTGATTTAAATGTAAACATTCATTTCATGTTAATTTTAAGCCAATTACCTTGGTTGATGCAATAGTTTCGGCAGCCTCGCTTATACTTTGAATGCACAAGGATAGAGCCTCCTGAGAGAGCCCTTGGAAAATAGGCCTTTCAACACATCTGTACAGTCTTGACAGACAGACCAACGTCCTTCGTAGAGGAGGGTACCACATTCCATGCAAATCTCCCGGAGAACCTACCACAAAAAAATGAATTACAATAATTATTCAGAATATTCATTTATTATTTATATTTATTCACGATACAAATGACACTGATGTAATAACATTGGTAGATACGAGTAAATAATAAGGCAATCCTTGTGCTATTTTTCTTCCAAATTTAGATGATGACACAGTCTAAGATAAGGTTAGTTTCTCACGTACAATTCCTATACAATTTTAGTTCAAAATGAACATGGAAACTATAAATTTCGAATTTAGATGGCTTGAATAAATACATGCTTGAATAAATACAAGTATTTCACTCAATTACCACTTGAAACGATATAATATTGTTTCCGGGCTGGCAAATAATTTTTTAATAGTAGCGCTCATCGAATTTCCATCTAGCTGTTAACCCTGTTGTCAATATTTGCAGTAGCAGAAGTCTTCGGGGTGAATTACAGCATTTAATTTGGATTTTCGTTTAATAATAATAAATAATATTGAGTTATTTGAGAACATTTGAACCATGGAAGAAACACAAACTTCTATCAACTCGCTTTTTTTCTTATTCCTTCTACAACCAATCACTATCTAAGCTACCATTTAAAACACGAATAGAGCCATGAGCAAATGTTGAGATGTTCCATTGTTTTTGAATTCTAATCGCCATTAAATTCAAAATAAAACAATGACACAAATTGATTATAATGCATACATAATAAGAATTCTTTGAAATGACTTACTTAGAGCATTTCTTTGTGAGTTGAGATGAGCGACCTCTTGCGATGTGGACGATCCAATCGATATCAAAGAAGCTCTGGATTCGCACCTGCTAAGGGCGACTAATTCCTGTTCGTGAAGTGATTGAGCTATTTTCTATTTCAAAAAACAATAAAATATTTCAGGAAAGTATTCTTGAAGATTTTATCATACATATTTCCATGAACTAAAAAAGCACCATATCTAAATCCAAAGTATCTGAATAGTTGTTGAAAAGTGTGGAATTTAAATGTCATAGAGAACTTCAAAATTCGCACAAAGAGAAAAAGTGGCACCTAACTTTCTAAGAATAGTTCTTGAATTTTGTTGAAGAGATGAAATTATGATAAATCTTCTGGAAATTCATCGTTACCTAGATCAAATTTTACTACAATTTCATCTACAAATTTTAGTTTGTAAATTATTGAATCTTAAGGAAAAATCTTATCAATTCAATGGGATAAAAAAGTTTATGACTTGAATAGCTTTAGAGATATTATTGATCAAATATTTTTGAGTTTGAACGAGTTGGTTTGGTTATGTTCGATCGATGAACTGCATTGTTAATTATTGTTGAAGCTTGTGGAGAATTCTATTCTAAGAATAGAATTGAAGTTATCAGACAGACAAAAAATACCCTCAAGTCCTAGAGCTCAGAAGAGTCAATTAGTGTGTTTTTTTAAACAAAATATTACAGGTAAAATTATGAAGTTTCAAAACTGATTCTAGAAAATACTAGTATAAATGACAATGATTGAGTATGATAAAGTAGTAAATTATTGTTGAAATAGTCTCATCAATTAAAATTATTAACATTTTACAAACCTCCATCATTTCAAGCTTTTCTGGATAAGCTAAATCTCCAGGAGAAGGCCTGTACATAGCAATATCTGTTTTTAGGTAGAGATGGGCTCTAAATACAAGTCGTTCCTGAACATCCTGCAAAAGTTGTTCAGCAACTGATCCAAACGCTTCTAAGGCAACAGCTGTAAAAAAAGATATTATGATATTATTGTAGCTCAATGACTCAATTGTAAACTAAAATCTAATTTTCAGTGAAATAACACAAGAGCTTTAAAGATGTAACAGAATTACTGAGAACGCACGAGTGTGGAATGCCCCAGCATGGTTGAATCTCAGCTCGGGAATTGTGAGTCCCACACAAGGTGGGATTAGCTTGGAACTCATACTTGTGCGTATTCTGTCTGAATGCATTGAATTTAAAGTATGGAAATAGTAAAGTTAGTTCAGTATGATTTCTAGATCACGTTTTTGATAAAGTATGATGAATAATTCCGAATCGTAATTAGTAGAAAAGAAATGAATTGATAAACATTTCGTTCAAAAAATTTATAATTAAACTATTATTATAATTACCACAAATATAATATACGTAAAATATAATAGCAACTCACTGTTATTTTGCACGTGGTCTTGTAGCATCTCAATCCTCAAAATCGAACAGAGTTCAGCCAAAGTCTCCAAGTGCTTCATATGGACAACCATAGGACGTAATTTGTCGTATAAACTCATACAAACTGATTCCAAATATTGCCTGTAATAATACAATTTTTTCGTGAGTTACAGTGATCTGAAAGTATTGATTAACTATGCACAAATTTAACTATTCGTTGATGAAAATAGATACGACATAAATTTCCTGACTATCAATCTCATGAGAGAGAATTTGAAACAGCAAATAATTACAAAAATAAAACAATACAGCAGTTTTGAAGAAGTTTTGAATGAGCATTAAATAAGTTATGTATTAGATGAACTAAAAAAATATAGAACTTTCCTAAAACTGGATGTCATTCTTACAAGTAGCTTAATAATCTCTTTGGAAACAGTTGGGTTCGTGGCCACACTAGGATCAAATAGCTCAGATAATATAGGAGACGTTGCTTGCTATTCCCGCTGGACGGGTGTTCACTTGAGCCGAGAAGATTCGAATATCGTACAATATCAAATCCAAAGCTGTTCCTTTCCCAAATTTTGATAGAAATAGTTTAAAAATTGAAAAAGGTACATTCGACGAGTTTAAAGCTAAATTTTATATAGTTTAAACGTTCATAAAAAGTTCAAAAACGTTCAAAAAAGAACACATTATATAAATTGCAAATTTCTTCCTCTTTCCAACCATATCCTCAGAATTGGATTTTGACTGATAGTTCTCGAGTTATTGACGTTTTTCAAAAATATCGAAAATTGATATACCTCGAAAACTAAGGTCGATATAAGAAAATTGTACTAGACATTTTTGTTGCAAATTGTATGTAGAATCTATGGTCATCGACTGTTACACCATTAGTGGAACACTCTGTATATATAAACCGGAAATTAAGATGAATTGAAACTCAAATCAAATAAAAATATTTAAGGCCCGTATGCAGATACTCGGTTTAAACGGAGAAATGTCAGCTGTTCGTTTGAAACACATTATGATAAATGCAACCATATCCACAAGTTAACGTGGTTTAGCGTTAAACGTAGAGTTGGCATAAGGCTCTTAATCACCGCATTGAGTTTGTGAACATACGTGAATAAAGGTGTTGGCTGGGTGAAGAACTGATGATAGAGACGAAGCTCGTCCTGCGACACGTGAATCAAGAAGGCACAGGCAGATCGCGTGAACGAGCAGTAGTCGGCTCGGTAGGTCTCTGCCAACTCTTCGACTGTCTGCTCGGCGGCCGGCTTCATCAGCTGTTGTCGCTGATCCAGGTAGCATTGCTGGAACTCGACTAGCAGCTCCTCATACCTGCAACCAATTCAACAACAATCAATGATAGTTGGTCAATTGAAAAAGAGATGATCACTTGAAGTGGAGATATTATCTTCAAGTAAAGATGGTCACTTGAAGTGAAGATATTACCTTGAAGTAAAGATGGTCACTTCAAGTAGATAAGGTTCCCAAATGCATGTCATGGCTAAAGCGGGACATTCACTATCCGATTTCTTTACAACAATGTTGTACCCATAGTAAGACCGCTAGTCGGATCTTTCACCACTCACACTCCGACTGGTTGTCCACGAGTTAGTCCAACATCCCCACTCACATTCCAACTCGACTCTGACTACTGCTGAGACCTTGAGAAGTGTTGGACCTCCAGTTTATGCAACTCGTCCGGCTACACATCTAACATTCGACATAACCCCATTTACGGCATGAAATATATAGAATAGAATGACTTTTTTTTGTTGACGTGGCGAAGTTTAGACAAGAATGTCCACTCTTAATACAAAATATGCAGAGATAACAAACATAGATAACATAGATACGCATAGATATACATAGATAAATGAATTGAATAAATGTAATTGATTGTGATATGTGCACTTACTCTGGTAGAACACTTCTCCTCTGTTCGATCATGGCCAAGAGCGGCTTGACCCGGGTGGTGGAGGCCTGGAAACGCGCATAGTGGCTGGCATCCGATGTAGGACATGCCTGCGCTTGCGCATGCGTCTGCTGTCGCGCCGCCACAAACGTGTTCAACACAAACGAACGAAGTAGCGACACCGCCTTGGCCAGGCAGTGCTGGTAGCGCGCACTGTACACTGCACACTCTTTGTACTTGTCCTAAACAATATTGCACAAATTATCTGCATATTGCGAGTACAAATATGTGTCATGCAGTCTCTTCAAATGTACATACTCAATAATATTCAAATAAATTTTTTACCATGCTCAGTGTCCAATAATAACACAGTGTACCAGTAATTTTCAATGCCAACTTTGTACCATACAAATAGAGTCCCTAAGATCGGCCAGATTTCAAATTGTTTTGCTTATAGAATTAGATGAACATAACATAAAAGATAATTTTCAATTATGTTTTAAAGGTAAAAGGAAAGGAAGCCGTGGACAATACGGAAGCTCTTTTTCCTTTTATTTAAGGTAAAAGGAAAGTTCAAGGAGGTTAGGTTTTTGTTTTTAAATAGCAATAAGTATGATGCATATCCATACTTTTTCACTAATAAAATGAAACTTGAATTAAAAACACTTATAAAGTGAAAATGCACTTACTATCAGTAACCCTGAGTCTGATGATGACCCAAACTAGGTAGAAACGATCGGCACTACTAATATTAAAGTGCATTTTCACTTAAAAAGTGTTTTTAAAATTCAAGCAATGAGTTGATATTATTCAAGATAGTTTGGTAATTTCAGATAATAAACACAAATTAAGAAAGTTGAAATATTGGGAAATTTGAAATACCAGGCAAAATGGATATCACCTCAAATAAACGATGAAGCTGTATGAATTATGGAGCTCCAAACAAGTCTGCCAGAAACCAAGTGGTAGGTTGTTGTATAGGACATCTTTAGGCTATACACCATCATCATAAATCATAATACTCCACAGTTTATTAATCGATAGTTTGGTGATATCATCTGTTTGCCAATCTATTCTATTTTATGTGCCGCTGGTATTTATTGAAGGAATCATTTTTGTTTAACAGCAGTGAACGTTCTTCCAACTCTCAAACAAACGTTAAATCTTCACTACAATTTAAAAACATATATCTTTCATATTAAGTGTTCAATTCAATTTAGAAGAATGATACTTAGTAAATGTTAGAATGGTTATCTGATATTATCATCATCAGTTTATTCATCCATCCAGCTCATTACATAGGCGGAACTGTCAGTCTCAGTCAAGTAATTAAGATATTACAATTCTATCAATGTTTCCCAAAATTAACATTTGAATGTATCATAATGATAGAATTTTATATTGATAATAAATAAAATCTCAGTTGAGATGAGTTATAGTTCTACTTACATGCAGCTTCATGTAGCCAATTGCCTGGTCAATCTGATCAAGTAGATCAGAAAATGTAGGACTGGTTACAGCCAAAGTAGGTGAATCCAACCTTTGTGCTATCTGAAATATAGCCTTGAAATGATGAAGTCGTTCAGTTACATCATCATTGATTTTCATTAGTTTGGTCTGGAAAAAAGAACATGAACGTCAATTTATGAAAGCAGGAGCTGAAGATGTTTTGCAGTCAGAATCATTTGATTCAGAAACCCTGACATTATCAAGGCATAACATGGAGAATCTGATCAAAATTAGAAGGGTGACCGCTTGAGCCAACTGCTCTGAATATGATTCATGAGTTTTAAAATCGCTTCCCGGTCGTTCGGAACCCACCTAATACTGTAGGTACATTAATCTCTCATTATCACGAACAGGCATAGATTGAGCTCATGTGGGAATCACCTTCAGTGAAAAAATGAATTTGTAAATTACATTGGAATTCTATTTTCGATCCAAATTTACTGATCAAATAAAAACTAGAGTAAATTATGTGATTGGTGTGGAATTTATAAATGAACTATAATAGAATATTCCAATGATATGACTAGTGTAGAGATTAACAGCACAAACTGAGATAAGAGTTGTACTATTAGTTATTCGGTTGGAAGGATAAGGCCAGTTCTGCTAACACACACAGTCATGAGCTAGAAAATCATATGCTGGTGGTTCGGAGTCCATCTAATATTGTAGGTTCACATCTCTCACCGACAAAACTCTTATTACCACAGCACAAGCCCAGGCTTTATGTGGGAATCCTCTGAAAAACTCATACGTGTCCATGTCACTACAGCAATCAAAAATCAGCATAGTAACACATAGCTTAATTCAATGTCATAGAGAAACAATAGCGTAAATAGATATACCATGGTATAGGGAATTTAGGTCGCAACTTTTACTGTTATCTCAAGCTGATTACTGTCGATTATTGTCAATTTTTACTGTTTTGTTGGGGTGATAGTGTATGAACGGCACAATTTGAGAGACTACCAGCGTCACACAGCTGCATAGGAAAGAACTTTGTGAACTATCGGCTTGGATAACAGTAAAAGTTGCGACATAAACGCCCTATACCACGGGATATCTACTTATGCTATCGTTTCTATATGTCAATGTGTACTGCGATGTTATCTGTAGATGGTGTTCACTTAATTAAGGCTGGGCAAAGGCTAAGTATAAACTTTCTACTCGTGATATTTTTCAAAGTTTTTCTATTTGTATATCATTAAGCTATCAAAATAAAAAAGTTTTCTCAGGAAAACATTTTTTCTACGATCATTACTTTTTGAGATATGAGTGCCTGAAGTTTAAATCTTTGGGACAGAACATTTCAAATTCGGAAAGAGATAAATCCATGAGATTTGGAGGATAGATTCTTCATGGTATTGTTGATCTAGTAGAATAAAAATTTTCTGAAAATATCAATTGTTAAGATAGTTATTCAATTTACTAAAAATAACCAAAAATAACTTTTAGTTGAGTTATTTTTGGTAAATTGAATAACTTTTTCAAAAATTGATATTTTCAGAAAATTTTTGTTTTACTAGATCAACAATACCATGAAGAATCCATCCGAGTAGAAAGTTTATTTTTAGTCTTTGCACAGCCTTAAATACTACACTGATATTACTTTTCATTCTAATAAAATCAATTTAATGTCATTAAGTGACTAATTCTAAGGCCGGTTACAGAGCTTGACCGACCGTCAGTGCGTATGTACCATCCTGACCGTACGCATCGATGAATCAGTTTTACACATTCAGAGCTCGACCGACCGTCAGTGAGTATGCACCATCCTGAACATACATAAGTTTTTCTGACTCACAAAATGGACGCCTTCACAGATTATTTAATTGCAGCTTATTATCTTCGTAAACGAAAGATTAAAAGACGTAGATATCAAGTTCATCCGATGGTCGCCCAAAGAGCATTTCAAAGGGAATTTAGTACCATTACAGTATATACATCATTGCTTGGGGTGAAGATACATTTTTCAACTACCTCAGAATGTCCATCAGAAATTTTGATGAGTTATTTCGAGCTTGTATCACCATTGGGAATACTTGCAGTCACTTTAAGCTAAGGTCAAATAAATGTAGATAATATTATTAATATATGATTTTTTCAATAAAAAATTTAGAAATGATTGAAGAAATTTATAGAAAAACTCTGAATTCAAATATGACACTATTAATTGAATTCATTCATTATGCTATTCAATTCAATATCAGCTGATTGTCGGGCAGAGGTGTCAGCACATTGGTTATGTTGCGATCGGGCTACTGATCGCTTCTATTTGTTTCAATAGCGCATCAGTCGACCGATGGAACGGATGCGCACGAGCTCGACCGATGGTATTCGTACGCTCTATAAAACGCATGGTCCTGACCGTGCGCATGCGTGCCGTCAGTCCTGCTCTGTACGGATACATGGAATCTCTATGGAAAAGACAAGCGCGACTGACGTACGCACTGACGGTCGGTCGAGCTCTGTAACCGGCCTTAGGGTGTGTTCACATTGAATTCGTATATGTGCAAGTACACGTCAGATCATGCATAAACCTGAAAACAAAATTTGGAAAATGGCATTGAAACACGTTGTGAATTGCATGTAGCTGCTCACATTTAACGCAACCAGTAAGTGCACGCGTTCAGTGTGAGTGTTCCTATTGCTCTTTCCAGATTTTGTTTCTCATCTGCACGCTTAGTCATGCATGATCGAGTGTGCACTTGTACATATACGAATCCAATGTGATCACACACTAATAGAAGTTTTGTATTCTCACCTGCTCAGCTAAGAGGTCGTTGCTAACTTGATGCAATGAATTTGTTTTATTAGAAACCTGTTTATATTTCTTACTCAGTAGATTGAGGTTGGATAATGCTGAATCAACCTGAAAAATGAAAAACAAAACGTTTTATTTTCTGTGACTTTGAACTGAAATTGAAACAGTAGCTATACGCTCTGCTCAGCTGCTGGATGAAGGACCTAAGCACTCTAGCAATCTAGATAAAATAATTCATCTATTATATTCCATAGGATGATAAGACTTCCAATTCAAAATGGTGAATAATGCCAATCATAAAATTATTGGGATTTTATAATTTGATCACCAATTCCTTAACGTTTCACCACAAAAACGGAATATGAATAATGCAAGAATAAGATAAGCTTACAATAATATTACTTTATTTGCATAAAAAACGTGAAGTAATTGAATAATTCAAAGCAAAATTGAAACAATTTACAAAACGGTATGAATGGATGTACTAATTTAATATTGTCCATACGTTCTTTAAGGTACAATTTACATAAATCTACAAAATACTGTAGAAAATGAACAGAACAATAAATATGGCCTGCAAATTTTTAACCATGTTTCTCTGCCAACATGAAGGAAACTAATTTTTATTTATTTATTCCATTGACAATCGCAAATCATAATCAAAATATGATTGGGAGAGGACAACAGGCTTGATTGCTTGATTCGATAAAAGGCATTGTAAATGGATATATCCACTTGTCTAAGAGCAGAATCGAGTTGAGCATGTGAGCCACTATTAGTATAGTATTGAAGAGTTTTCAGTTGATAAATTGTACATACCTGCAATAAGAGGTTTGTACACTGTTCATATTCTTCAGATAGTTGTTTTACATAATTTTCATAGACAGCATCATCTTTGTGAATCCACTTTGCTTCCAAATTGCTATACCACTCCAAAAACTGAAAAAACAAACCTTGGAATAAGTATTTTATCAGAACCTATTTATGCTGGTTGTTCTTCACGAGCTATACACTTCAACTTATACCAGCAGAGCCGGATAGGGTGTGTCACATAAATTGAAGAATAAACTTTGAATTGTAAAAATTGCATGTGCAAGGCGACTTCAAAAAAACTCTTGTAACCCATAGAGAGCGTTTTACCTAAATCAACTTCAACTTTACTTTAAAGTCAGGATGCCAAAGACTCAGATGTCTAGGCAGCTTGTAGAAAACTTTAAAGCCACAGTAGGAAAAGAGTTTCTAGTCTTAGGGTCAAAAAATAGTGGAGCGGCGAAGGTAGTAGCTTCAAACTTGACTATAGCATACTACTCTGATCCAATTCTCTTTCTGGACTGCCAACATGATGGAACCTAATGATGATTCGATATTAATATTGTAAATGGATTTATTCACTTGTCCTCAGAGGAGAATAGAGTTGAGCATGTGAGCTATATTAGTATAATGAAGAATAATTTTCAGTTGAGAAACTAAATACCAAGCCAAGTTGACCCAATTAAATACATGCATTATTTTCAATTCTCTCAAGCTTAATGCTACCTTTGCCGTTTTACTATGTTTTGACATGTTTAATAACTGATAGTAGGTCAAAAGATTCCAGTAGGTCTAAAGAGTAGTCATCATTGATTAATGTATTGAGCTTGACCTACATGTGTGTATATTTGTGATTAGATGTGTACATGATACATAGAAGAATAAGTTAATATATCCTAAACTATTAAACGAGCAATTTCTGTTTATATGTTTAGATGTTTGGATGTTTATATGTTTGTATTTCACCGGATCTCGAAAACGGCATTAACGATTTTCACGAAATTCAGAACATAGTAGGTTTATAATTATAAAGATTCGTTTGCACTAGGTCTCATCCCTGGGAAAACTCGCTGAAGGACATTAAAAGGATAATTATTATTCATCTTTGGAAAAACATCTGACAATAATTATTTCGTCGTCTGTAGGTGATGGAAGTGAGTGACCGAGTTCATGTGTGTGGGACTGTGTCAAAATTATGACTCAGCTGTTGAACTTTTGTAATCATTCAATCAGGTACTTAGTGCCGGTTGCAAAAAAGCCGGGTTATTTTCAATCCTGATTAATTCCAGTGGATCCATCTTTTTGAAATGGTCATCTCTGATTTGATTCACGTGAAGTTAATCAGGATTAGAATTTAACCGGCTTTTGTGCAACTGGGCCTTTGTGAGGGAAATTTTTGCATTCCTCTGGGAATTAATCTCAATTTACTGTTATTAGATGGAACATTTCTGTATGAATGTTATTATAATTTCTTCTTTCGTAATAAATTTTTCATGCTTATGCACTCCAGAGCGAAGGTCGGTCCCCGATATTAACAATTAAATCATAAAGATTTATAAGAAATTAGAATAATGCATGACATTTTGTTCAAATGACAATTTTTTTATTGTGTTTTGTGCAATAATCATAATAAGCAATAAAATTGAATTTAAATTTAAGAAATCATTGAAATTTGTCGATTTTTTCTAAATAAATAGGAAGATTTCTTTCTTTTGTTGAAGCAGAATCTTCACAGCACAATACCACAGTTGATATGGCTAATTGATGAGCCATGGTATATATGCTAGGTACTTCCGAGAGACATAACTTCTCAACTTGATTTTGACCGTCTATTTTTAGGACCTATACCAAGATAATATGAATTCTTCGACTTTTTGTTACTGACAGGTCTTTTAAGTCTCTCAACTTGTCCTTGTAATCTATTCACCCTCATTATGGACTTGATATTGACTTGAAATCAAATAGAATCATGCCCTCATGCAGGGCAAGCTATTGTCAACACTTTATTCAGCCATGCCACTTATCACGATATCAGGGTGATATCCAACATGAAACCCAGCAGCTCCTCACTGACATCTATAGTTAGTTGATTCTGCTTTCGTTCTATTGATTCTATTTTTCGTTCACAAAAAAATATAAAGAATAGAATTACCCTGAAATACTATCAAAAGTGTTAAAATTACAAGTGAATAGATTCTGGAGTTGTATTTTTTTATATTTCAACAAAGATAAGCATGCTAAAATTGAGATACAGAACGCCACACGAAGGCCTTACAAGAAGTAACAAGCTGCTCCCATAATTTAAAAATCTAGATAACTATCAAGCTGATAACTTATGCTTGCGAAACAAAATCGAGATCCTAAACAATGATCTTCGGGAATACAAAAGTGATAAGGCTTTGAGTAGTCTTGGAGTCTTGGTTCTTCAGGATTCTCAGATGATTGATCCCAAATCAAATGAGAAACGTTAGCCAGGCCTGCGAGCACTTGTGCTAGGTGATTCAATTATCAAGCACTTCAAATGGGGAAAATCAATGAAAGGTTCTTTTTTCAGATCATACTCTGGAATCAATATAGATTCAATGCCAAAAAAGCTCTCAGATTTTGAAGATGTATACGATGATGTGTTGTTTCATGTAGTTATAAATTATGTATGGAGATCTAATACACCTGATGAATTGGGAGACAAAATGGAGCATCTTATCAGTGTGGCTAAATCAAAGTTCCAATTGGGCAGCTTAGTGGTCAGTGGTCTGCTTCATAGAAGGGATACTGATTATAGGTACATCGATGCAATAAATGGGGTAATTGAATGACATTGTGGCCAAAAGAATTGTATGTTTGTGGATCCAAACTGTTGGGTAAGGGGTCGCAGTCTTGCTCAGGATGGACTTCATCTTAATCGGAGAGGTTCAAACATTATAAAAAACTTATTTAATAGAACTATAATGAGCTTTGAAGTTGATGAGAACCAGGATAATCTTTCTCAGACTCATATTTGCTCCAGTGAAGACAATTTGGAGGGTGACACTTCTGCAAATGCTATTCCCAGTCGCCTTGGTGGTGCTTCTGATAATATTGAGGACATTATTCAGAAAATACCAGTTGTCACTTCTAATAGACATAATATTTTTTTAGAAGAAGGGAAGGAGCATCACAACCCATTTCAATTGATTGTCTGGCTGAGGCAAGAACTAGAGCTCTTAATCAAGCACCTCCCCGGAATGAGAAAACTTTAAACATACTGCACTATAATATTCGTAGCATTAGGAGCAAGAATGACGAACTGGCCATTCATATCGAAAAACTTCAAGACGATAATGTGATCAAAAGAGTAGATTTGTTGTGTTTAAGTGAGACTTGGTTGAATGGGAATGAGACAGTGGGTATTGATAATTTTATTCTCGTCTGCTGTTTCAATAGGCCGACAAAGAGGGGTTAAGGCGTTGCTATCTATGCCAGAGAAGGAATCCTAGTATCAGAGTACTCTCTGCCGGGAGTATGTGAGACTGACTTTGAGGCTTCGGCATCAATTTTCAATGAGTGTTTCTTGGTTGTGTGTGTTTACAGGCCACCTGGGAGTGATATAGCAGCTTTTGTGACCAATCTTGATCATCTCTTAACCTCGACTTTTGGAAGATTTGAGAGAATACTTATTGTTGGCGATTTTAATGTGGATTTTTTGGGTGACTCTATTCCGGGGCTGGAGGTATTGTCGGTCTTTAACTCTCATGGCTTGCGGGGTCTCATTACTGAGCCAACTCGTTTAGCATATAATTCATCATCGCTATTGGATAATGGTTTTATCACTACGGAATGTGTTGAGTCAGTCTCTGCAAAGGCTATTGGTCTCTCCTTGTCGGATCATTTGGCTCAGGAATTTGTGATCTCTTTGGGGGAGGGATCTATACAGCATAGTGATTTTGTTTTGAGATCCTTTTCCTCAAGAAATAAGTACAGGTTCTCTAACTTCCTCCTTAAATGTGACTGGGGCCCTCTTTATACTGATCATAGCTCCTTTGATGAAAGGATGGACTACTTCATGAGTAAGTATAGTGATGCCTTCATCTGTGCTTTTCCATTGGTGAGGATGAGAGCAAAAAATCATACAAGGAAGCAAGCTTGGTTGAATCCTGAAAGAGTCTCTGTGATATGAAGAGGGATTTGGAGTTATTCATCAGGATCTATCCTCGGAGCGAGTCTCTTAGAATTTTTTTTTAATTTGTCTCATGGAAGATTAGAGCCCTCATCCATTCCCTCAAGGCTGACGTCTCAAAGCGACTCATTTGTGACGCAAATAACAAGTCAAAAGTAATTTGGGACTTGATAAAAAAAGAGACAGCTCGCAGGGCTACAACTTCTCATCTCCCAATTGTTGTAGATGGGCTCCCTCCCTCTGAATTCACCCACTGTTATTGCAAATGCATTAAATGACTATTTTGCGGGTGGTATGAGTGATGTTGCTAGTACTGATGCAGTGAATTTTTTATGAATTGTTGGTGAATGCCAATTCGGGAAATGTCATTTTCTCTGGGATCCCTAGATTTTCGGAGGAGGATTTGATGGTCACTGTTTATAAGCTGAAGAATAAGATGTCAAGTGGCCTGGATGAGATACCATGTAAAATTTTCAAGGAGTTTTTCAACGAGGTGAGTGAAACTGTGACTCATTTGTTCAATCTCTCTAGTGATGTGGGCATTTTTCCATCCTGCTTCAAGGTAGCTAGGGTCAAGCCAAAATTCAAGAAAGGATCCAAAAGCCAGGTTGGTAATTATAGGCCGATAGCCAATCTGTCATCGGTCTCCAAGCCCTGGGAGCGAGCAATTTATGATGCAATCTATGACCATTTTAAGAGCAATAATTTGTTTTCGAGCAGCCAATTTGGTTTCCATAAGAATAAATCAACAGTGGAGGCATTGGAATCGTTTGTGAGTGAAGTTTATTCCTCTCTGGATCAGGGTCAGAAGGTGTTGGGCTTCTTTGTGGACCTCAAAAAGGCGTTTGATATGCTTGACCATAAAATTTTGATTGAGAAGCTGTACTATTATGGTATCCGAGGCAATCTACTGAGTCTTGTAGAATTATACTCGAGGGGTAGGAAGTCAGGTGGTTAAGGTGAGGGCTTCTCAGGGGCAGCTGATTGATCAGATTTTTAAATCACATCCACGCTCCCTCTCTAAGGGAGTACCGCAGGGATCGATCTTGGGCCCTTTGTTGTTCCTTGTTTTCATGAACGATTTCCCTTGTAATGTGCCGTCAGCAAGGTCTGTCTTATTTGCTGATGATGCAAATTTCTTAGTTTCGGCGAATAATGTCGTTGAATTACAAGCTATTGGTGATGCTGTTCTTGCTGAAATTACAAGGTCGTGATCTGAAAATAAGCTTGAAGTTAATATAGGAAAGACAACCTTCATTGAATTCTCAATCCACAGACTTCCTATAAATCAATTGGAGTTTGAGGTTGAGGCAAAAGGGTTACTACCCTCTGATGCAACTGATTTTTTGGGGGTTTCTGTGGATCAGGGATTAACATGGTCCTCCCAAGTTCAATCTCTTTCTAGGAGATTAAACTCAGCTGCGTATGCAATGTCCAGGCTCAGTAGGGTATTAGTTCATGAGGCAGTGATCTCTGATAACTATGGATATTATGAGTCATTACTGTCTTAGTGATATTGCTGTGGGGAGGATCAAGATTCTCTACCTCTATCTTCCGTGCCCAAAAGAGAGTCCTAAGAATCATATTTAGAAAGCCACCCCGTTTCTCGTGTAGATCGCTATTCAAAGATAATAGAATTTTGACGGTTCCTAGTCTCAGTCTCTATTTGTACCATCTGGCAATTTTTGCTTATAAAATGAAAGATGATTGGATGACAGGTGTGGATGTTCATCAACACAATACAAGATACAGGGGCTTAGTCAGAGTTGAACAGCACAGGACAGGGTTTTATGAGCACAACCCAAATTACATTGGCAAAAAAGTGTTCCACTGTTTACCCTAGAATATAAAAGCTTCAAGACTAATCTAAAATGTTGGCTATTAGAGAAATGTTTTTATGAGTGGCGAAGTATCTTCGACCATTGAATATTTGCATTAGTTATAAATGTTGTCTAGGTCTTAGATATAAGTTATTTGTGTTATGATGAGATATAAGTTATTTGTATTATGATGAGAGTTGTTCTATTATGTACAATTATTGTGTTTTGTGTACCAATGTCTTGTTTTTTGCCTGTGATCTATTATTGTATGACTATTGTCGATATGGTGCTCGTCACTATCCATGACATGTATAATAAACCAATAATAATAATAGATACAGTAATGGGAAATTATTATCTAGGTTAAATTTTTTTATTGAACTAATGAGGTGGTTAGACCTTTAATACCTTCTGCTTTATCATTACCCACACTTGTGGGATCGATGGCGTCATAAAACTCAAAACACGTAATTCAACATACTGTAACCGTTCAGATGGCAGCGATCCCGAGACACTGCTTACACTGTAATATGCCTTGTCACACAGCAGCTTCCGGACGGTTCTCTTGAAGGCGGCCTCATCCAACTGCTTCACACCAAGAGGCAGCTTGTTAAAGAATTTTAGGGCAGAAATCCTATAACTGGCCTGTGATCGGCGAAGGCGTCTCCTGGGAGCACGCAACTGGAGTATGTCACTACGGGCAGCTAGAGTATGCTGTATCCCCTTGACATAGCACAGGAGGATGTAATGGCTAATGACCGTCAGTACACCAAGGCGATCAAAGATGGGCTTACAGTGAGCAAGATGGTCGCTGCCTGTTGCAGGAAGCAAATGCGGGAGAGTCGGCTGGTTACCTGCTATATATGAATATGACTGTTCCAGCTGAGTTTGCTGTCCAAGACAAAACCCAGCAGCTTCACTCATTTCTGAGGGCCACGCAATTCTCGTGACAAGCTGCAGATGATCCTTTGGGTCTTGTCTTCATTCAACTGGAATTGATTAGCCAGAAACCACGAAGTGGCAGATCGTAGATGCTCCGCAGATGTCTCCAAAACCCGCTCAAGCTCGGCACCCAACAGCAGTAGAGAGGCATCATCCGCAAACACCAAAGAGGAACCGTGATCGTAAAAGTTGAGAGTAAGGCACTTGAATGGATCGAGAACTACCTATCAGAAAGACTACAGTATGTGGAGATTGACCACCATAATAGCAACTTCACCACTACCTACAAATCTTCACTTCGCCCAGTGACCAGAGGTGTATCCCATACTAGGACCTCTGCTCTTCCTGGTGTACATAAATGATTTTCCAAAAGAACTACAGAGTGAGAAAAAATGCATCTTGTTTGCGGATGACACCACAATACTTATCCCATCTGAGAAGACCACACCAATAACAAAAATAATCGAACCGGCAATAGAGGAAGTAACCCCAATATGCAATAGACTACAACTAACTATGAATAAAAACAGAACAGTCCACCTCAAATTCACACCTACAGGAAATGGCGCAGCAACAGAACAGACAAATGACAACATAATGACATAAAGCTCCACAAAATTCCTTGGCATACTAATAGACAGCCACCTGAAATAGCAGAACCATATAGAACACCTGAGCAAGAAATTATCCTCAGCAGCCTATGTGATCCGAAGAATACGACATATCTCAGATGAAGACACTGCCTTCATTGCCTATCACTCACTATTCGCATCGCACCTTCGTTATGGCATTGCGGCTTGGGGTTCAACAGCACAAACTAACCTTGATAAAATACTGAGAATCCAAAAAAGAGTAATAAAACGGTATTAGGTGTAGATAGGATTGAGCACTGCAGAGACCTATTCAAGAGCAGCAAAAACCTGATAGTCATCTCGCTCTATATATTGGAATCAATAGTGCAAGCAAAGGAGAGAAATCCCACACTGAGATCGGATTTTTACAAATACAACCTGCGAAACCAACACAACCTAAATCTACCTCAACACCGACTAAGAAAATATAGCAGATCCCCAACCTATGCAGGATCTTTTTTCTACAACTTGCGTCCTGAAAACCTAAAATCAATCTCAAGAAAGAGAGTATTTGTAAAGCAGCTCAGAGTATATTTGACAGACCGGCCAAACTACTACTTAAATGAATATGTAGATGAACACACTTACATACACAGGCGATAATCCTTATAAATCATGACGACTCCTGCAGCTTCATGACTGCTGGGAAGACGGATAAAGTAAAAAAATCCAAGTTTATTCAACATGACTAGGAACAGTGTAGGCCCTAACATTGATCACTAAGGAACAGCAAAAGCCACCGGAAGTCTGGGAGTTTGCAACACTGAAAGAGACAAGCTGAGTCCTCCCTAAGACCATAGAAAATCAGCTTTTTAAGTAGAATGCCATGGTTCACACAGTCGAAAGCTCTGCTCAGATCACACAGAGCCAGAAAAATGTAATTGAAACAACTAGCTATCTATATAATAGGTCATTAAATACTTTACCTTGTCGCTAGTTTCTATGGATTTAAAAGTTTCATTTTCTGGCGATTCAACGTTT